>NC_041394.2:108302080-108534580 GCF_900747795.2 Erpetoichthys calabaricus | reverse complement strand
CTGCACTTAATGTAGGAGCTTTAATAAATCTATTAAACAATGGCAGTAAAGAATTTAATATTTGCCACTTTATTTAATAATGGCATTTACTTAAGGTTTACTTAAACAAGTTTTTAAATGGAGTGAAAACAAAAACTTCAAGTTAGTAATTCCACAAGGTGAGGCATTTGACAATGCTGAAATTTATTAAGGTTTCATAAATTAAAAAAATCTGCAAAATCACAACAATCGCAATAAAGAAAACAGAGAGGATGAGAAATAAATAATAATTGTTCTGTATATTGCTCAAGCAATATAAAGGGCACTCAAACCTGAAACAGGCTGAAAAAACAAGCAAAGAAAACAAGTTTGTTTAATATGAAATAAAGCATTTACTTATGCTAAAAAAAATTCAAATAAAGCACATCCTTTGATTTGACTGGGTAGTTCACTCCAATCTCCTGGCATTATAATGTATTGATAAATATTTTGGAAGAGAACTGACAGAAGGATGGAACTGTGACTGGAGACAAGAGAGCTGTTGCAGGGACATGATATGAAGCCAGACAGATTTATTCACAAAGTACAGACCCAACACATTTGAACTGAAATTATAAAGAGTTGGAAACAACCTGGTATACAGTATCCTTAAAGTGGCTTCTTTAGTAACCAAGTATCAGAATAAAAACAAAAGAAATGAACTGAATATTAGTGAAATAAAAAAGGTAAAAAAAATCTAAACAAAAACATAGCTTGGACAAAATTATTTTTCACCTAAGAAATAGTACTTAGTTACACAGCCCTCAGGAAGGATAATGGTCTCCAGATGGTTTAATACATCCTTAGACTGAAAAGTTATCCCACCGTCAGCTGCAAATTGTTTCTTCAGATGACTTAGTCAGGTTTGCAATTAGATTTTAGTGGGATTCAGGTTAAGACTCATTGATGTCCACTTCAAAACAGTACATAGTATTTAGGAACATTACCTTACTACAGGACCTAACAGCTTTGATAGAAAGACAGTTTTAAAGACTCATGGCTTGATACTATGTGTCGAAAAGCCTTGATAAACTTCATCCACATGTTGGAGGCCTCCAATACCACAGGCAGTGAAACAACTCTACAGCATCATGTGACCTCCATTATGCTCAACATTAATGAGAGTGCTTATTTGAAAACCTAATTTTTTTCCCAATGTAAACAAAAGGCTAGAACCCACTTCTAAACACAGTGGGTATAGAAAAGAAACACCTCACTTCAAAATGTTAACATTTTGTTGCTTTGCAGCCTGAAATGAAGACACACAAAAAATATTTCTTCAGCTGTATTTACTCAATGAAACTTATAACAGCCAGGTATCCCAACAAGACTCATGGCTGTAGTCAAAGCAAAAGGTGGTTCCACAAAGTACTGACAAAGGGGGTGATCCTTTAACCATCTCAGTGGTTCTGGTTTTTTATTTTTTTCAGAACTGTTTTTATGTCTTTCACTTGGCTGTTATAAGTTGAATTAAGTAAATACAGCTTGAGAAATATATGTGTGTGTCTTCATTTCACACTGCAAAGCAACAAAATGTGAATATTTTAATAATAATAATAATAATAATTCATTACATTTATATAGCGCTTTTCTCACTACTCAAAGCACTATCCACACAGGGAGGAACCGGGAAGCGAACCCACAATCTTCCACAGTCTCCTTACTGCAAAGCAGCAGCACTACCACTGCGCCACCTGCCATTTTGAAAGGGGTGATTCTTTTCTGTACCTACTGTAGTTCTATTTTTCCATCTGTACATAAAACATTCTCTCAGAAAATTGTAAGGACTGCTTAAGCAAGTGTTTGCACAATTCAGTGTGTTTTGGGTCTTTCAGCAGATCCTAGGGGGCCTCCAAAGCATAAGTCTTTGCAGACAGTACAGGCTGAGACCACTATTCTATACCTCTCTCAAACTGCCATTGGTTATTTCCTTATAACAGCTCTTGCCAGCTGCCAACAAGATCTCTTGATCCAATTTCCTCTTAGGACCACACCCTGGCAAATTTAACAATTTTTAAAATGAAAAATTTTGAGAACATTGTTTGACACTCATTTCATTTTTAATATCCAAGTAGTGCTAGGTGATACAAGGAAAAAATAAAATACATTTTTATAGACTTAACTAATTTCACAATTTTATTAATGTCTTCTTTTAACTAACATATATTCTATTTGGACCAAAAACAGAAATACAAAAATGCCCACAGGAAACTTGCAACACACACTCCGTGTTGTTAATAATAATAATAATAATATAATTTCTTATATTTTACTGTGACAGATTTTACTCCAAGTAAAGATGTTATTGCAAATTCCTGTCATATGGCATGTAAGATTTTAGTCATAGCCCTTCTTTAGCCATTTTAGTGTCACCAACATTTCAAATCTTCATTCCAAGAGTAAAATATAAATAGCGTGTCACACCTTAATCAACCTTTTTCTACATCTGTTGTGGCTGTGATGACTCAGTACCATAAATATCTTATGGTAACAAGGACCATACAGAAAAACTAAACCATATTATTTAACAAAACAAAGAAATGCAGTCGAAGGCACGCAAGCATTAAAACTGCTTTCTTTACAAGACTTACCAGTCTCATCATTTCCTGTAAGGCAGTGGCTTTGGTAACATCTCCAGAAAAATGTGCGCCATGAGTTGAAGGAAGAGCCTCACCAAGCATATAAAGAAGCCGTATTGCTACTTCTACCTCCATAAATGGCAGACTTTGCCAGTTCCTAAAAACAGTGATTTTACACTTAGAAATCCAAAAACAAAAACAAACTCAGCTGACACAGTCTTTATAAGTGATTATATTTTGTTACCCCCTCATGATGATACACACAGGACTGCCAATGTCACACAACATATTCTGCATGCTTATGTAAAATTAACTAAAATAATATTATATCATTACTAACAAATATTTAGTACATTTAAATGAATTATTTACCTTACAAAAAGAATGTACTGCAAATATGATATAAAGGGAAAACAACTTTACGCTGACAAAGGATCACACTCAGGAGTGTTTAATTACTAATGGACCAGGATCAAACTACATGTACTGCCCAAATATACTATCTTTGTTGTACTGAAATACTGAATGATTGCACATTTCAATTCTTTAAATTGCTTTACTACACCTGCAGTGATGAGAGGGTATGACATAGAGTGTATTTATCGAGAATTGGAAGCATAATATAAACAATAATCACTGTAAATTACAAAGGTTACTCTATAAACAGCTCTGTGTAAGATTTGCCCCAGAAGGTTAGTAGTACACACAGAAGAAATTAATTTAGTAATCTACATCTAATAATTAAAATGTTTCATTTACATGCCAATATAAATTTTAATATGAAACATGAAAGCCAATCTGACCAAGGAACAAGCAAATTAAGACAACATGAATCCTATGTATTGTAAGTGCCACACGAAATGGACAGGCATCCTGACCAGGACAGGATATTGGTGCCTGGTCTGAAACCAGCAGAAACCCCCCAGCTGGAGTCTGTGGGTGCCGCAAGAGGGTGCTGTAGGGAGAGACACTCCTTGTTATTCAGGATTCTTATGCCCTCCAACAGGCAAAAGCCCTGGCACTGGAGTACTCCTGGGTCTTCAATAAAAATGACAGCACTGCATTATCCAGGTGAGAGCTGGGAGGAAGGAAGGCAACACTAAACTGGAGGAGAGTAGTGCGGTAGAGAGTGGAGAGGAGGAGAAAGAGGAAAAGACAACTTGCTTTTGTGCTTGTGTATACAAGGTATTTGTGTAATAAACACCTTTTTTTTTTTTTAACCCAGGACTGTGTTTGTGTGTTCATGTTTGGGATTTGGGCTTGCTGGCACCCCTAACCTACACAGAATATAAAAAAAGATAACCATTAATCTATAATTAAAATGCTTATAAACGTACAAAAAAAAGTCACCATATTTTAATACACTAAAATAAGATGCAAAATTTTGAAAAGCAGTCCCTGAAATTGATTTCATGTTTTTTTACTATGTTATGTCATACTATACTGAAAGACATTTATTTCCAATAATTCAAAAAATACTACTGAAATTCTTGTCAAAATATATAAAATTACTGTATTATTAATTCTGAACTATAATGCATTTAAGTAATAATAAACACCAATAAGTATGTAAAGTGAGATCTCAAATGACTGTTACTCTGATTATAGAAGATGTTTCGTTGTGACAGATGCATATGTACTGTTTCTTTTGATATTTTTATTAAATGGGTTGTATGCTTATCTATAGCATTGTTTATAGTATATAATAAAAAGCAAAAAAAAAAAGAATATCTAGAACCAACAAAGGTAACCTGCACCATGCACAGCCCATTAATAAACCATATTCATTAATTTGCATAAAGCTAACATTGCATTAAATTAACTAAATGGTTTAAAACTTGCTAAAAAAAGATATACATTCAGAGTGTTAAGTTAAAATTATTTATGAAGAATGAACATGAAAGTAAAATAAAAAATAACTATCCTACCTTAATGATCAATAACTTATAGGCAACACAAGTTAACCACTTGTTGAGAGTTGCTTTTTCTTATTATGTTGATTTGTTATGTTCAAAACACAAAGCAGAATGTTTTTCTAGATGTTGTGGAAGTGCTGGGGCACTCCAACAGTGGAAGGACTGGGAGAAAGAATCTATAAGGCACTACCTTCCCTGGGACGCTAGAGGGCAGCCCTCCTGAGTGGCTATGGCACCACTGGTCCCCGCAGGGCACGCTGGGAGTTGGAGTTTGGTACAGCCCTGTTGGGTTCCATGGGGGCTACCAGGGAGAACTGTAGAGCCCTACAGTGTACTTCGCCCACACCTGGGAGTGATTCCAGGTAACGCTGAATAAAAGGAGCCACTTCACTCCATTGGGGGAGCCAGAGTCAGGAGGAGGTGGACGAAGCTTGCCAAAGAGGGAGTGCAGGCAGGAGGACTGAAAGTCAGAGACAAGATAAGGACGGACAGTGCTTTGGTGCTTCTATTGTGATGTGCTCTGGGGAGCTAGGAAAGCACCCAATTTGTGAAAAATAAAGAGTGTTGTGTTTTGCACCTGACTGTCTGTGTCGGGTAAGGGTGGCTGTATGCACTGCTGGGGGTCCACAACATACTCTGCATGAACAAACAACAAAGCAGAGAGTTCCATCTGCATGTATTAATGCTTTAAGTGACAACAGCGTTATTATTTTTTGTGCTTTTAAAAACCATGTCACACATTACAGCCAAATCATATAAGGAAACATAAGCAAGTATAATGTATTAAAAATTAACATATATAATTTTGAACAAAAACCAATAGTTTTCTAAAAATATTTTTGTATTACTTTTTTTAAGTTAATTACTCTATATGCACATACTCCAAAGATCCTATCTGTCATTTCAATCTGTTTTATTTTCTTCTGCAATGTATATTTGTTGTATAACTTTGAAAGTAAATACAAACTACTGCTTACTGTACTGTAGCATTGAAGACTCTACACACAGCTTCTAACAGGAGCTCCGGAGACACCTGGGCTATTCTGTCTAACAGAAGTTTTAACTGTTTTCTGTATTCTACAAACATTGCTTCATCTTCACCCTAGTTCAAATAAGACAGAAAACATTCACAAGAACAGTTTAATACAGTAATTCATGTGCTTAAAACAATATAAAGAATGAGTGGAAGAATGGTAAATGCATAATGCACTGTATTACATAAATGTATTGATGTCTCATTTTTACTGATAAAAAGGTCAAAATACAAACAAGAAATATGTTCAAGGAAATTATTAAGCTATTATATGTAGCTAACTGACCTACCAAACCAGACTTTAAAGCCAAAAGTGCTTGCTAAAATGGATTAACTGATATGTCCTTAACAACATTATAGTATAGTACCACATTTTGTGCACCAAATATAACTAAAATTTACAGGCTTCAGGCCTTTTTACACATACTGCCTATTTCAGAAATCAAGTAGTAAATTGATAAGTACAGAACATATTATAAGTGGATTCAAGAATTCCCAGAAAGGAGACTAATTTCAAAACTTTGTACAATTCCCAGGAATTGTCTGATCAGCTGATAAAGACAAAAGCTAGAAAAACAGACACAAAACTTTATTGCATCCTAATGAGCAATGACTGACTTTTATAATAGTGAACCTATCAAAAGGGACTTGATGCAACTTGATCATGCTTTCTCAAGTTATTTATTTGAAGTCAGTTTTGGAAACTATAAGAATTTGAAAATAAAGGATCCATTCTCCATCCAAACTAAGCAGAAAATTAGTCA
The DNA here is from genome assembly GCF_900747795.2 of Erpetoichthys calabaricus. NCBI lineage: Eukaryota > Metazoa > Chordata > Cladistia > Polypteriformes > Polypteridae > Erpetoichthys > Erpetoichthys calabaricus. Next base: position 108,528,270 of record NC_041394.2, on the reverse strand, counting down.
TCTCCAGTTGCAGCCCAAGCATTGCTCACTTCACAGTTGCCATATTCCACCAGTGAAGGGAGAAGCACATTCATATGGCAGTGAAAAATAAAGGCAGTTTTCATTAAAAAGGAAATGGGGTTGTCAAACATCCCAAAACAGCCAAAACGCAGTAGCATATATAAAGGTATGCTTCATATTTTCCTCTGCTTTTTTCAGTTTCACAGCAATAATTTTCTTTATGTCTTACATGCATCTTTGTGTTTTTACAGGCTACTATATAAAACCAACCACTACTGCTGAACACTGAATTTGCTTTTTAACCAAAATAAAGACATTAATTTTTTGACTGCTATTGCCCTGGGGAAATTGATGGGAATGTGTGACTAGGTGAATTTCAGTAAATTCCTGGAATTATGTTTGCACTCACAATTTCATAGACTAGTATACATGAAAAGATGCTAATACCAACCTCATTTTCAAAATTGTATTCATCATCATATGTCAGCTTCTTCATGACAGCCAACATGATAGCCTATTACAAAGTACATGAAAAAAGAAGCTTTAAAATTTATTTCAGCATTCATTCTAAAAATGTATTAAGTAGGAATTTCAAAAAAATACAGTAGAAGGGCCTACCTCAACATTAGTTTTCTGTTGATCTGTGAGCACAGAGAGCTAAAAAGAGGGAAAGAATAAAGATGCTATGATAGCACGTCTTAATATAAATAAATAAATATTCTCAATAATAATATTGAATATTAAATATTAAATACTAACTATTCTAAATAATACATTACAGAACTCTACAAATCCATTAAAATTGGCAAATATCAATGCTGACAAAGTAGGCAGTATTAGATCATACCTTTACGATGTGAAATGAAGTCTAAGCTGTGATCACTTCTGTTAGTAATAACACCAATAACATGAGGTTTAGTTTTGCACTGTTAAATGTTGCTACTATGAATGCACAACAATGTCCAATTATGAATTCAAAGATGTTTTGCCAAACTGAGACATATTTATGTGGGCAAGAATATATGGATGATGCCGCTTGTTAAATGGATGTACAAAGATACAGGTACTAACTTAATAATTATTTGCCCAAAACTACCATTTAAAGCCAGAAAACACCCATCAGCTCTGAAAGTTGATTCTTAAGTTTTCCAAGACAAAAAATAAAAGGCAAATCCACAAACTACATTACCGAGACAGTGTAAGAAATAGTCAATGAGGTACAAACAAAAACAAAAGAACAATTTTTGGCCAAATTAATAAAATGTCAGACAGGATTAAAACAGTATGTTGTTAACAAAGTATTTCTAATGTTAAAACATTCTTCATTAACCCATTCCTGTAAGTAAAAAAATTGCAAAAGACAATTCAAATTTTAATTATTCATGCAGTAATAAAACAAAATGAAAACATAATACACAATGAGTACTAATTTAAATGTTTTATTCATCAAACTAACTAGTTTTGATCCTGAATATTCACCGGTTGGCCAGCTGAGATGAACATTTTTTCACAGTGCCCCACGATGCGTTGAGAGGCCAGCGTGACATCACAGAGATACAGCAACCATGTGCAGAATTTTTATATATGCCTTGTGTAAGATTTACATCCTGCATAAGTTTTAAAATAATAATACCGTATATCTTCTAGTAGTGGCCAGCTCTTATTGACGCCCGTTTCCAATAAACGCCGGGTTTGAAGAGATGTCGCGACAAATAGACGCCGGTCTCCAATAGTAGCCGGTCTCCTTTAAGCGCCAATCTCCAATGACCCACCGCCTTTTCCGTACGCTAATCCTCTTTTCGTATCACCTGGGCTACCGCCCTCCTGCAGTGTGAATCATACGGTAAGTACCTTTTCGTGTCAGAAATGTTTTGTCGTTGTATGCTATCGAGGAAGGGAGAAAGTCAAAACGAAATTTCTTTGTGTACATTTTGCCCTTTCGTCTCCACGTCAATCATGAACCCACAGGGAGGGCAGAGGTGGGTGGAAGAGGTGGGAAGAACATGAAAATGCCATCTTCGACACGTTAATTCTTTCCTTTGACCAGGGAAGAAGGGGCTGTATTGTGGCATGACAGACAGACCATGATCATGTGAAAAACTCTACTCCCTCTTCCTCTGTGACCTGTTAACCTTTACCTCCACTGACACTTTTGCCTTTGGAAGGGTCGTGCGGGTGTCTGTTTGTGTCACTGTGTTCTTGTGGGCCCGTGTTTGTAGTGTGAGCGATGGGAAGGAAACGGTCGTTTGATTTACCATTCAAACTCCGTGCGGTAACATACGCAAAAGAACATTCAGGCGAAGAAGCTGCACGACATTTTGGGGTGGATCCAAAACGTATCCGAGAATGGCGCAAGCAGATGACTGATATTGAGAAAACGATGGCAGAAAAAGGTGCCAGAAGTAAACGATTGCCTGGTGGAGGAGCTAAGAAAGTGAGCGAAGAATAAGATGAACTGGTGTTAACATGGATTATTGAACAAAGACTGGAAGGAGCGCGTGTCTCCAGGATAATGGTCCGCACGAAAGCAAAGAGGATTTTTGATACGGAGATTGATGATGCTTCAAAAGGAAAAAAAATGTTCGTAGCCAGTGCTGGCTGGCTTGACAAATTTATGAAACGCCATCATTTATCACTCCGTCGAAAGGCATCGCTGGAGCAGAAGGATCCAGAACAAGTTATTGACAAGCTTGTCTCTTTTGTGATGTGAGTTGCCAATCAGCGAACTGCAGATGGAGTTAAGGACGGCAAAATCATTGGAATGGACGAAACATCTGCTTGGTTCGACATGCCTGGTTCTACAACAGTTGAACCAACTGGCAGTAGGAGTGTTACAATAAAAACTTCTGGTCACAAGAAATCTCATTTCACTGTCACATTGGCAGCGAAAGCAGATGGCACAAAATTGAAGCTGTTTATTGTATTTCGGGGCGCAAAGCAAGAAGTGGCAAGGCTACAGGATGTCCAAGAAGCTGTAGTAGCGACCTCAACAAACGGATGGATGAATCAGGAATTAACAATAACGTGGTTGCAGAAAGTTTGCGGTGTTTTCTGTTTCCGGAAGAGACTTCTTGTCTGGGACACTTTCCGCTGTCACATCAGTGAGGAAACGAAACAAGAACTGAAGAAATATAAAATGTCAACGGCAGTTATCCCTGGTAGTTGCACCAAGTACATCCAACCTGCTGATGTTGTTTGGAACAAGCCCCTCAAAGACAAGCTTCGAGAGTTGTATGATAATTGGATGGCAGGGGAAGAAGATAAGGGGTTTACAGCTGGCGGAAATTTGAAAGCGCCGGCATTACGTTTGTTAGTAATGTGGATAGTATCAGCTTGGCAAGAAATCACCCCAGAAATGATAAGAAAATCCTTCAAGGATTGTGGAATCATCAATGCATGCGATGGATCTGAGGACGATCTTATCCACTGCTTTAAGGAGGGCCAGTCGTGCCATTCTGGGAGTGCGAAACTGATTACTGCGCGACAACAAGCAATGGGAGTACCTCTATTGCCATCACAAGAAGAGGAAGATGAAGAAGAACTCGGAAATAACGAAGCAATCATTACCGATTCAGACGACGAGTAGATGGTAAGTACTGTACTTTATTGTATCTTATCCAATCTCATGTTGTAATGTATATGTACTGTATATGCGTGAGTTTGGAGCTTATTGCATTTCCTTATGTTTCGCAGGGGACTTGTCGGGCTGATGAGCGCTTTCGTGCAAAATTCGGACTGGTGCAGGCCAGTGTGGAATCATTGGCAAGAAAGCTCAGTAGACGTCTACCGTACCTGTTTTTCATGCTTACGGTAATACCGTATAGTGCTTTAATAATACTGTACTGCTGTACTGATAATTTCATTAAATCCTGAAATGTTCATCCGGTGTTGTTGCCTACATTTTGTGGCCGTAAATTCGGTACCATACCGTATTTTACTGCCAAATGAACCCCGTTTACCCATCACCATTCCGTCTGCGAGGTGAATAATAGCCGGTCTCCAACAACCGCCGGTCTCTTTTAAATGCCAGGCTGTCCGAATAATTTTTTGAATAAACGCCGGGGCTACTATTGGAAGATATACAGTAATGATAATTAAAAAAAAAAAAAAAAAAAAACACCTTGCAGTATTTTATTTTTAGAGGTGCATTTGGTGATTACAAGGAGTACCATAACACTAATACCAGGGAAGGACCACATGGCTACTTTGCATGTATAACTAGCCATGCACCCAGCTAGAATGTCAAAACAAGCCTTACCAGAGCTCTCCCCTTGACAGACAACACAAGAGGCCTTGTGAAATAATAACGAAAGATGCATCTCTTTTTAGAAGGCATTTCTTTCTTCTTGATGGAAGAAAAAATGTGCAAAACATTTGCTAAGACATACAGCAAACAAAAAGATTGGAACAATGCAATTAGCCTGTCCCATGCTGCCTCTTTTATGGCAAGACTAATCTGTGCCCTAAGATTGTAATGCAATGTCGGCGCAATGACCTATATTTACTTATTGTTCTATATTTACTTATTGTTCGTTTGTGGCCATTTGTTTGTGGTAGTCATTCAATCAGCTTTTTTTTTATTTGTTAAAAGGCATTCTGGCACAGTATTTAGCACTGCTGCCTCACAGCACAGATCAAATATTTGGTCACAATAATCAGTTGAGCATTGTTGGCAGATGCTTCCCTAGCCCTCAGGGACAATTAAAACACAACTAAAACGTACACAACATACAATAAGACATGTCAACTGCTACCTTTTCTCTTCTTATGACTTCCCTGCACATATATTCAGTATTTTTATACATTGGCCTACAGTGGAACCTCGGTTCACGAACGTCTCGGTACACGTACAAATTGGTTTACAAGCAAAAAGTTTGCCAAACTTTTGCCTCGGTTCACAAACACACACTCGGTATACGAACAAGCCAGTTTCCCTTTCGGTTTGTACATGTTCAGTCTCTCCCTGTGCACTTCCTGTGCAGCGAGCAAGAGAGCGCGACACACACACACAGGCAGCGTGAGAGAGAGACAGACGTGCGCACACACACACACAGGCAGCGAGAGAGAGAGACGCGCACAAACACAGGCAGCGCGAGAGAGAGACAAGACGCACACACAGGCAGCGCGAGAGAGAAAGCTGGACGCATAAGGTAGGAAGGCAGTTAAAGAATGCACTGGGCTTGATTTTGTTTTCACTTCTGTTTACAGCAATCGGTTCGTAGTGTGTATTGTTGCAATGTTACTTTCTTGGTGGTTTATTAAATTACGAATTTTTTCAAATGTTCATTTTTTTCCCTGTGCTGAAAACCCATTAAAAAAAAGTGTTTTTAGCCAGCGGTTGATAGCGCTATAGCGCAAACTATTGCAGTGTTAGTTTTCTCTGTTGTTCAAGGTTTTCTTAGTGTTATTCAATGTTTTTACATTTAGTTTACTATTACGCTGTGCATTCTATGGTTTAATTAACTATATTTGTGCTTAAAAACTTAAAAAAATATATATTTACATACAATTCATATGGTCTGGAAAGGATTAATTGTATTTACATACAATCCTATGGGGGAAATTGCTTCGGTTCACGACCAAATCGGTTTATGACCAGAGTTTTGGAACGAATTATGGTCATGAACCAAAGTTCCACTGTATTTTGTTTTTGCCTAGTTAAGCTGGTCTATCTGTGGTATTTTAAAATGGAGTATTTTGCAAAGTAAACCAAGAGTCACCCAAGGCAGTTACACCCATCAAGGATTCAGCAAGGTTCCAAGAAATGAAGCTTGACTGGTAGCAGACCATCTTTTAATAGAAACATAATATCTATCTCCATATTTCATGAGGACATGCTGAGGACAAACATATATTACAAAAATGTAATTTTTGTTTTATTATTTTATTCAGCTAATGCATCTACACATGGTGACTTTAAACTGTTCTAAAAGGTGGGTTTCAGTGTCATTTTTGACAAACTTTACATTTTACACCTCCAACATTGACAGAGCAAACAAAAACCATACATATGACAGATATGAAAGCTATACTTTATAATAGAACTGATAAATTAAAATTAAATTCAGAGCAAAATGCAAAATATGGGTATTTAAATTTACATATTGGTCATTCTCTTAAGCATCACATGCCATGTAATAAGAACATCATTTGATGTAAGTGCAATATTAAATACCCTCGCTGGAGTAATGGGCAGTAATTTCATCAAAACACCTACAAATGAGTCAGACTGTTATGCACACAAAAAAACACATTTGTTCAAGACTCTTTCATACTTCAGTTTTTTGCAGCACCATAATTACTTACAGCTGAGAACTTGTGAAGCATAATTCTAAGTAACAACACACAATGCAACTCTCACTGAAAGATGGTAAAACCTACCTGTTTTAAAACATGTAAATAGTCATAACAAAATCCAATGATATTTAATGAGATGTCATCATCTTCATGGACTAAAAGTTGCAGCATTAGGGGCACTTTAGCTTGGATAGCCTGGAGAGTCTCCTGTGCATTCTTCATATCTCCCAGTTTCACTAGTTTTGTCCAGCTGATTACGAGTGACTGGCCCATTCCATTTACTAACTTTGAAAACCTGGCCAGAAAATCCACATCTTCTTCCTGTTTATCAAATATTCTCAAATCAAAGTCATGCCAGATGTAGACAAGACAGTATAATAATTATTTTATACCTTACTAAAATGACTAGTTATATTTTTCCCAAAAAATGTAGTGTCTGAAACTTATCTGGCAGTAAATTACTATACCAATTGCATAGGGTGCAGCATTTGTATTAGAATAAAATCAGGAGGTGGATAAACGTTGTGAGCAGTTAGCAGAGTCATAACCAAATACACAAAATTTTAAGTAATAAAGCCCAGGGCATGAAAACAAAAATAGTTTAAAAAAAACTGCAGTACATGTAACCAGAGTCAAAAACTTGCCATCAAGGTATGGGAAAGATTCATAACCAAACATATTTAGGTACAAATTCTTTACACAATGATTTTTAGTCATATTCACAAACCGAGATAACCAGGAAGTGCACAACACTGACTTTTACATTGTTGTGGAAATATACAAATACCTAACTGTACCTGCTTCTGTTCTAATATTCTCTGGTCTTGCATATTTCACACAACAAATATGACAAAATGAGTGGATATGAGGAATTGGCAAATACATTTTCACAGCCACACATTTCTTAGATTTTGTATTATCCAAACATGTAAGGAAGAAACATCCCAAATTCAAAATCACATTTTTTTCGTACCTTGAAAAATGTCTATGGTTAAGAGCAAAACACAGCTCTTCAAAATAAAGAAGGCTGCTGATGATCCTGTTAGAGTAAAAGTTAACTGCCTTGGATTAGTATATTGTAATCTAAAAACTCTATACAGCACCTTCAAATACAAATCTTTCAGAAAGGTAAGCCTATACAAAGTTGTACATTAATTTTGGAAGATACATTTTCAGTAATTTAGACATAGTTTAATGAGGTGAAAGAAACCCCAACCCCTTCTCAGAACGAGTCATTTTAAAGCAGAATCAATTTTGTGTTACTGATACGCAAGTAATTGCAGTGTCTAAGCTGAAAGCATAAACATGCATGGAGGAATGGAGTCACCTCTGTGTGAAAACTTACACAATAGAAATCACAAATACTAAAAAATAAATAAATCACAGTAGCCAGGTTTCCATCCAAGGAGTTTTTGCGAAAAAATATTTAGCGCTTCAAATTTTTTACCGATATAGCTGATGGAAATGCTAATTATCGATGAAATGTTGTACATGTCGACATAATATTTTTCCGTTTAACTTTAGCGCATAAATTCCATGTCGATACTTCAGATGTCGCAAAAACTACATTGGAAACCGTTTTTGTCGGAAAAAAGGGCTTTAACGCAAATAAATGTGTCACATTTTCATCACGTGCAATCAAAACGAGAATGGCGGAGCGGTTCGCATGGTCTGATGAAGAGAGCTTTTTTTTTTGATTAAACGTCGTTATTTTGTATTAATTCAAATTTCAGTTTTAATTAAAAACCTTAAGGGAAGCAGGTTAATTCAGTTGTTATCGCACTGTGAAGGGATGTTGAAAGGTAGGCTCACCTGTACAGATCCGATGCTGCAAACACAGCTGCATCATGGGCACTTCCAGGAGTGCCAACGCAAATGTCTCGTATCATGCACCTGTCATCAACAAGGGTCTGGGGAACAATAGATGGCCACCCTTTGCGATTAATGTAATCGCGGTAGCCTTCCGTCGGGGGAAGAATAGGCACATGCGTGCCATCCAGCGCACCGTAAATCTGTGGCACAAGATGCACCAAGGAATTGCGGTATGCAATTTTATTGGCCTCCGCTACAGTCGGAAGTCTGATATAACGCCGCATTAATTTTTCTTTAATAGCGGTGCACACAGCATATACACATCGATGGACGGTAGTTTTACTAACCACGAAAGTTTCTCCAACTACTCTATACTCGGCGCAGGTTGCCAGCTTGTAAAGGGCGATGGCAATCGCTTTTGGGTTGGAACCGGTGGTCGGTGGCAACCTGTGATGGGCGCAACATCAGGACTGATGAATCCACACAACATGTCAAACGTCGGCCGTGTCATTATAAAATGTTGCAGCCAGAGATTTTCTGTTAAGTGTCTCTCCACCACCTCCTCCCAGAAGGTCTTATTCCGTCGTCTCTCCCATACCCGTGGGTTTCGTCGCACTGGGGTACTTTCTTCGAGCTCTAGGGCTATCAGACAAGCAACTGCTTCATTCTGCTGTCGTCTTCGGATATTATGTACAATTCCAATTATTTGTGAAACTGAAATAACAGTAAGCTGGCAAATTTCAAAAAACTGTCTGAATAATCTCTCCATTTCTTTGTTTAGTGGAGGCGGTGTAACGTGGAAAACAAAAGGTAGATAATTTGCGACATACACAAAATTATGTATGGAAACGGCTCAAGGGCAGATTTTTTTCGCGATACAACAAAAGTTATGCGACAGTTCGTTTTGGGGGGGATGACGTCATCACGCACACCATTTTATCGATAAAAAGCCAGTTTGATGGAAACAGGCTGGAGACAGCAAATTTCGCACATTTGTTTTACGTATATTCTGTTTGTCGATAACAAAACGTCGCAAAAAACTGGATGGAAACTTAGCTAGTGATCTATATTTTTTCCTTTTTATACAGCTTCAACTGCACTCTTGAATATCTTCAGCTACTTGCCTGTTAAGGTAAGACTGTATTCACCACAGTAAAAGTGTGTAGCCATTAGGCCATACTAAACTCAATAAGACTATGTGTTCAAACCATTCTTTATCTGGACATTCTGGTAAATTTATAAATGTAGAAACAAATATTGTACTATTGTGACACAGTTAATTCTTGCTAACTTTTATACATGTAAAACTAAATTCTTATATTAACCTAATGCACATGTTTTTTTTAGCCTTACCATTCATGTAATTGTTTTTCCACTGCTGAAATTGCAGAGAACTAAAAAAATGTGCAAATACCTAGCTCTAGTGTAAACATAACTAATATTAGCACTCAACATAAGACTACTTCAAGGAGGCTGATAACATTGCATTGAAGCATGTCATACTAAGGTATACTTCACACCTAAGGTGTGTCACTCATAAAGAACATTCATCTATTACTGAAGATGATAAGAGTGACATGAGGTTTTGTTTTACTATGCTTGGATTTGCCAGCTTCATACCTGTTCAATATTGAAGAAACCTGCTGTCTGTAGCACCTGACATAATGACTCCACTAGCTTAGTTTTATCAACAGGATCCATGCCTTTGTTGATAATCTCCAACAGACAGTCACATGCTTCTTCTCGAAGAACCTCCACCGACATATGACTTAGCAGCATATTCACAAACCTGAAAAAAGCAGGACATTTGCTCAGCAAACGGTTTTTGACTACAAATTAATTTGAGTTTCAAGCAGCCCTACTTTGAAATGAAACTTTTGAAACAGCTGTCTGTCTTCCTGCCTACCCTGTAAATTTATCATTATTTACAGAGGTACATTAGGGTGTTGGTACCATGTTAGCCATTATGGATGCAATGAGAAGTTAAGCAAAATGATGCCTTTAATTGGGTAACTGAACAGATTGCAATATGCAAGTTTTTGATGGAAATTGAGGCCCCTTCTTCATGTATTTACATAATTTATCATTAAACACAAACAGTACATTATTCTACACTATATTATATATATGTTAACTTTAAAAATAATTAATGTAGATTTTACTTCATTGTCTATGGGAGGTGTTTTCTGCAAAAAAGGAAATGAAAATTAAAATTATAAAATGAAAATGCAACCTTTCTTTTGCAACTTCATTTTCAAAGTCTGCACATAACAATGATTCAAAAATTAAAATTAAAATGAAATAACCCCATTTGCAATTTCATTTTCAAAGTCTGCGCTCATGAATCCTGCAAAAATTAAAATTAAAAAGAAACACCCCCATGTGCAATATCCTTTTCTGCCTGAGTCGCAATAAAGCTTCAAAAATGAAAAGTAAAATGCAAATAAGCACTGGCACCACCTGCCAAGTTCTCAACATGCAAATACAGCAGGTCAATGGGCAGGGATAAGACTTCCACATATGACAAAATAATTTCTGGAAGGTACAGGCAGCTTCTAAAAAGATAGAAAGTGGTGTGCAAAAAACGGCAAGAGACTTAATGGAGTTGGCAGACTGTGAGAATGCAAGTTTTATATTACTTAGATGCAAAGTGATTATAGATAGGCTTAGGGATGTCGAGGCTTTTGCCAACACGGAGGTAAATGATGTTTTATGGCGGAATTTACATGAAATTGTACATCACCTGAGTACTGCATCAGTGGCCACAGCAATCCGTGCAGCACCAGGTTGGCCTTGGGTGAACATTACCATAAAAGTTATAAAGTTTTAAAGTTATAAACATATCTGTTTTATAGAATAAAAGCCAAAATGAAAATTAATTTTTGCAGCATTTTTACGCGAAGACTTTGAAAATGAAATTGCAAAAGAGAGATTGCATTTTTATTTTATAATTTTAATTTCCATTTCCTTTTTTGCAGAAAATACCTCCCATACATTGTCTGCATGAATTCATACTTCGTTTTCTATACTAGTTTTTTAATAATAAAAAAAACTCATAATAAAAACACATCAATTAAAACTAACAATCTCAAATGCATTTTATTTTACAGTTCCTAACTGTGAAAACAAAACTAAAGATAAACAGACGCCTTTGGCATCTTGCAATTTTTATGAGATCCACACAAAGAATTAAAAGATACAAGTGTCTAGCGGGAGAGAGATCATGAAGGAAAGTCTAGTACGTAAGAGGACCAGTTAAAAAATCAATTCAGCATGAGCATCCAAAGCCTCATTTGTGACTAATATGGCATTATTTGATTTTTTACCACAAATTTACATTTGGAACAGATTATTAAACCATTGTAAAAAATAAATAACATTATCAACATATCCAATTTGGCAAGATGTAGCTAGGTAGGAAACAGCCACAGTGGCTTACTGTCTCACACTCAAAAACACACAACACACACACACACACACACAGAGAATCTCATACTCGCACAGGGACATGAGGTAATGGGACAAAAACTGTAGTATATTTAGGGAAATTTATGTAGACATAAGGAGAATGTGCAAACTCCACACAGACAACAACTCCATGCAGGATTTGGTCCTAGAAAAAAAAAAACTATATGCTCTACTGTTTTTCTCATAAGAGAAGATGCAAAAGCAATGGTGTCACTTATTTTATACTAGGAACAGAAACTTCCTAATAATTGGGTCATGAAGCAATGTTTATTTTTTATATGCTTAAAAAGTTTATTATTACGATTCAGTTCTACAAAATATTGTATTGTATTATTGCTTTTTTAAGTTGACTGAGATTGAAATCATATCCTGTTGACAACAATGTGTCAATCGACTGTGACTTCTGTGACATCATTCAGGATTCAAAGAAGTCCATCTTAACAGTAACTGCTGTAAAGAAGAAACTGTAGGAGCTAAACTACTACACTCATTTCCAGATATAATCAGAGCCAATTTATATATGTTCCTTTAAAGTCTGTAAATGACTTGGTAAGTTTAAACTAGATAAACTTCTTACTGCCAGTTCTCTAGAGCATTCACTGGGAACACTGGTTAAAAAAATAAATAAAACTTTTGTAAACAGTAAAGCATTTAGTTAAATAACTCCAAACTCTGGAACAATCTACCCACCAATATTATAGATGACCCAGCATTAAAATCAAAGCTTAATTATTTGACCAGCAGCTACTTTGTGACAGTTGCTAGTGAAGCTTATCATGTTGCTTTTAAATTGTTGTGGCAATCCTAGAAATCTGTTACTGAACTTTTGTTATTCTATTTATTTTCTTGGTGTCAGGCACTAGGAATCACTGCCAATGTGTTAAGATTATCCCTCCATTAACAAGAATTAGAACTTAATTTTGAATTGATGGGCCCAACAATGAAAAATTACAACATTTAGATCAAAGTTCTTTTCATTGTTTTCACTACTCAAAACAGGAGAGCCTGGGCTCGAACTTGTAACCTCTTGATTATAAGGCAGCGGTTTTTACCTTTGCACCAAACAAGCTGACACGTCTGTGCTCTGTTGATTGATATTTGGGCTTCGTTTTTTAACTCATTGACAGCAACATTTAAATTGAATTGATTTCTTTTTCTTCGGCTATATTCTTGAATAAAAGCATACTTGTTTCATTATACCTTTTGTGAAACAGTTTATTTGATATTTCAGTCTTCACACATTATACACTTCATGTCAACATTTTGTCATTATTACTATACTTTCTGTTTTAGTCATGTGTTCCAACATTTCTTGCCTCGCATTTCATATCATCCTACATTTACCCATATCGTTGTAGACACGGAACATGCATGAAATGTATATATTCCAAATAACGATATATTATTTACCCTATACAATTCCAAACACCTCACACCCAGATAAACAGACTTGAGCTCTGATAATTTAGCGCCTGACATTGACTTCAACTCGCTTGGTGGGGGAAGGAATAGCAGGCTGCTTGCTGCTTGTGCTGATTGACACATTTGCAAAACAAAGACGCTGATGACAGGGTGCGAAGGAATTTAATGTGGCCCTTGATTATTACTTTTTCCGTAAGCTTCAGGGATTCTAGTGTTAAGGACTGTTCCAATTGTATCAACTTTTTCACTGTAATCCCCTAAATCACACTAAGATTTTCAGCTCATCATGTAACTGTGCAAATTACTTCCATGGATTGTTTTTAGCACATTTAGATGGATATCTTCTATCATTGATATCAACAAAGAAGGAACTCCTGTTACTAAAGCTATATCCCAAATTATCAGTCGTCAATGAGAGACATAGCTTCCTAACACCTAGATTTATTTTCCATTGGAGGTGAGCTTTCACTTATCTAAGTGAAGCCAAACACCTTGTTCAGAGGCAAGACTTGCCATGTGCTGCTGCTTGGCAGACATACAAGAAGACAACAAAGACATCAGCATCACAACTCTCTGATATTCATCACTTGTCATTCCACTACAATAACAGAGTATATTCATTTACTTAATTTGAGAAATGCATCAACACTCACACTGCAGCAGTGATAGCTGACTCACAATACAATAATATTATATTTTGTACAGTTTATGCTACTCACATATTCTCAAACAACCTAGCTCCCATTAAAACAGACTTGAAATGTTATAGATTTACACGGTTTTAAACTTGTCCAATTAGAAATTTGATTTAGAAAAGAAAAGTAGAAACTCCTGGCTCCTCAGCTTGATTAGTTGTGTTTTTACCTTATTCATATCTGTAATTTACCCAGTCACTGCTAAAGAAGAAACTTATTGACAAATACTCCTTTATAAAATCACAAATACATTCATTATTTGCTTGAAAAATGTCTTAATGTAATAACAACACTTATTTATATAGCACGCTTTCAAACAAATTATGTAGCACAAAGTGCTTTACAAGATGAAGAAAGAAAAAAGAAAAATATGAAAATAAGATTAGGCAATACTAAGTAACAAAGAATAAACAAAGGTCAGATGGCCAGGAGGGCTGAAGAAAAAAAAATCTGCAGGGGTTCTGAGGCCACAAGACCACCCAGCCTCCACTAGGTATTCTAACAAATTATTTAAATCAGTCCTCATTGTTTTCAGGCTTCACGTGAAATAATTAGAAGATGATGGTCATGTGGACAATTGGCCTTTAATCCATCAATGTAAGGACTGCATGGTGCAATTTATATCATCTCCATTTACATAACAATTTATTCAATTTTTCAATCATTCAAACAGTCATTTACCTTTCATTGGCAATAAGATTTAGATCAATCCAAGAGACAAAGGCTCCAACCACCTCTAGGCACTGACATGTCAGCTCAGAATTTGAATGCTGGTAAGTGTGCAAGATCTGGTACCAAGACTCCACAAGATTCGGAATGCATTGTTCTCTCATGGTGTCTTTGATAAGAGTGTTTCTACGTGTCTCCTAAACATAATGGGGGAAAAACATACATATAAAATACACATATGCAAGATCCACAGAAAATACACGCAAGCCACAAAACACTAAACTGTTGTGAATTAAAAATGACATGCTTACCTCTGATGAATGAACAATATCCCTGTCAACTACTTCAGCATCTATGGCCATCAAAATTCTTAAGTAGAGATCCACACCTCGAGGATTCAGACCAGCCACTGACAGAATATCAAAGAAGAACTTGGGCCATTTAGTTAAGTATTCAGTAATAAACACCAACGCAAAAACCTGAGCTGCTTTGTTGCGAATGAAGGTTTTTTCAGGCTGCACACTGATCAACTGCATAGAAATAAAAAGAAAAATACAGTATCAGTAAACCTCAATCACCATTCTGATTACAAGCCATGCTAAAATACTGTCCTAGTCTTACAATATGGCTTTTATATACAAAGATAAATATTAAATTTTCAACTGAAGTTCAAAAGCTTGCTATCAGTTAATCCAACATTTCACCAACATTTAACATTTGCATCTTTGTTTGCATTCGTCTTTAATGAGTTTCCAATACTGTTGTTCTCAAATGTTCTTAGTCTCATCCTGTTTCATACATTCTATATCTAGGAATCATTCATCTGAATTTGAATTTTAGATCTTTGCTGTCAACATTCTTAAACAAAATGTACTGAAATTGTAACAGACTTTAGCTAAATTAACATTCATAGCAAAGTAAACATAAAATAATACTTGCACATTCTTTTCTAGAACTGCTTTTACACTACTTGTCCTTACCCATTTTTTCTTGAATCTTATTATCTCAGCTAATAATCAACTAGCTCTGAATGCTCAGATTAGCCATCCAATAAAGGATGCAACTTGCCTCTTTCACACGTTACTAAGCAGAAACACCATACATACATGAGAAGACTCTTGTTGATGAAGACGTAATACACTGCATAAGTATAAAAAGTTAAGACGAAAAATGTGTGAAAATATTGAGGTTGTGATGGAATGCGTACCTCTAATGAATGATGAATCTAGTGTAATACACACACTACCCAAAAACAGCTGAGAATTTTTACCCATTTATACTGGCTAAGTGAGAGATTGTAAGATTGAAGACACCTGTAATAATAACTAAGAAAGATCAGTCTGCTTGAAGTGTTACTATAATACAGCTATTTGTTATAAATTCCAAAAGGGTTTTAGTAATTTTGTTCAGGCCATTTGAGAATGAATTTGTAGAATAAGCAAGAATTAAATTCTTTTCTCAGCTTTTTGTTTCGTTCAGCTATAAACCAAAGAAATGCAAGTATGGATGACCAAAGATATTTTAATTTCAAAAATTTTTAGGAATAATGCTGCATTATTTGAATGCAATGCAAGGGTCCCAATATTTTTAGGGAGTGTGATATACAGGAAGTGTTTTTAATTGCTTCAAATAACAATTATTAAATCATGTAGAAAACAAAAGTTAATTCACCTGTGCCTGCAGCCATGTCATTAAGGTCTCTCTGACAAGTTGATGCTGACCTGCTGTCAATTCAGGGTATCTGTGAAAGTAAAACATTAGGAAACAGCATGTATAATAATTTGGAGATCAATAAATAATACTTATACACTATCTGCACTCAGTAACCACTATATTAGGTTCACTTGCTCATTAAAAGGTTTAATTGTTTAACCAAATAATAGAATGGCCAAGGCCTAGGATGTAAGTAGCTTTGAACATGGCATCACTTGGTACCTATGTCATGGTTCCAGCACCTCAGAAACAAATATCCTTTTGGGATTTTCACACATTGCAATCGATTGAGTTTACAGTGAGTGGTGCAACTAAAAACAAAAACATTTAGATAGTGGCAGTTCTGTGGGCAATAACATCTAGTTAATTAGTGAGGTCAAAGGAGAATGATCAGACTCAATCAATTCCACTCACAACAACTGTCCCCAAGAGGGAAATTTGCTTTGTTAGCCGTGTTTTTAAAGAGAGACCAAGATGTCACATTAGAAACACAGTAAACAAGAACTCAACCATTAAACATAACTTTGTACAACTAAATAAAATACGGTATTTTAAGCAATCTCTACTGCTTGTTCTTTGATAATTGTTTCTTGTAGGGGAATGGTGTTTCTTCCATAAAATTATTATAATTATAAATTATTGTTTAGCTTTTGTAAAATTAAGCTATAGAAAACATTTCTCACACCACCTAACAAAATCATCTACCACTTGACTAGGACTTGTTTTTATCTCATTAACACGTTTAAAAAAATCCCCAAAAGTGGTCAAGTGATCAACAAAACTGAATTATTGTACAATAATGTTGCCTGATCCGGTAATTGTAAGCATCACATCACCACTGATTTTTCTGAAGTTACAGAATCCCTAGCCTACCTGTACCAACACCTGCATACGTCAGAGTTAGTGGTTTTCAACATACATGTTTGATAATGACTGACTGTTTGACATGTTTTTAACCTACAGCAGCGGTTCTCAAACTGTGGGGCTCAAAGTAACAAAAAGGGGGCGCAAATGTTGCCATATGTGGTGTAATTTCGCTATTCGTAGGGAAATTTTAAACTTGTAGCGGTGTATCGGCAGCAAAAAATATAGGAATAAATTTTATACGGGTTTCAAAAAAACGTTAGGGGGGGCACGATTAAAACTGTCATGAAAACTCGGATCGCAAATACTTAAAGGTTGAGAAATGCTGACCTAGAGAACATACATTATAAGCCATAATTCTAGAAACATATACAAATTGTACTATACAGGACCTAATTTTCTACACCTTATCAAATCAGCACTATAAAACAATCCATTTCAAATTCGGGCTCAAAACTTTTTAATCCCATCTCATATGTGATACTACAGATTTAGCAGTGACCCAAATCCCTAAGGAATGTTTCCAGAAGCATGTTGAATTTAGGTACTAGACAATTATACCTAAATAAGTAGCCACTTAGTATACTTAAGCATTTTAGTTAAATAACAATGTACAACAGGTTGCACACATCTGTCCTGAAGGCCTTGTGTAGACCTCCTTTACATGCAGAAATAAGACATTTAAAATAAACTCTTTAATCATGATAATGAATAGGACAATTAATGCAGACACCTAGCTTGTAATACTGACTTTGCTGTAAATGACAACATACGTATGAGAATGAGAACACAACACTTATTACCAATTTCTGTGTATTTCCTCTCACCATTTTAATAAAAACAATACATGTAAGGATTCCAACACTGGCAGCACGGTGGTGCAGTGGGTAGTGCTGCTACCTTGCAGTTAGGAGACCCGGCTTGCTTACCAGGTCCTCCCTGCATGGAGTTTGCATGTTCTCCCCGTGTCTGTGTGGGTTTCCTCCCACAGTCCAAAAGACATGCAGGTTAGGTGCATTGGCAATCCTAAATTGTCCCTAGTGTGTGCTTGGTGTGGGTGTGAGTGTATGTGTGCCCTACGGTGGGCTGGTGCCCTGCCCGGGGTTTGTTTCCTGCCTTGCGGCCTGTGTTGGCTGGGATTGGCTCCAGCAGACACCCGTGACCCTGTAGTTAGGATATAGCGGGTTGGATAATGGATGGATGGATTCCAACACTAAATCATCACAGATGCTCTATACAAAGAAACATATAATTTGACAAGATCAGAAACCAAAGGACTTAAATAAATATTAGGTCTTTCCCAAAAGCAAGTTTTCTTAAAAAAATGGCAAAAACAAATAAAAACAACATATTTACCTATTGCAATATTAAAAGTACAGTAATTTGTCTTAGACACTTACTTTGTTACATGAAGATGTACTAGGAGGGAGGAAAAAAGTGTCTATTTCAAACAGTAAAGAAAATCTTGCTGAAGCAGGGAATTTTCCCATTTGACTGAGTATTTTTCCATACATACAGGTGAAAAAGATTGTGGAGAGTGTGCTGGGGTGAATTGATGTGTGAAGTATTTTGAAACTCTTACATTACTGAAAAAGCCTCAGAATCTTCATCACTTCTCTCATTTTGTAAATGTGTAATTTCTTGCATGTCCAGGGTGGGGGATACTAATAGCTAAAGGATATTTTCAAGGGATGTACAAAAGCAAACTGTTAGTTTTACCAACAGTATGTTTGACTGAAAATATTTAAAAAAAAAAAAAAAAAAATCAACTGAGCACTACATTGTCATGAAAATGGGGAACAGAAAAAACAAACTGAAGACAAAAGGAAGGTCGAATCAGAGAGACATAATTTGAAATGCTGTAGTTGCTGTAAGGTTGGAGGTGCATATGTGGATAATGTCCAGTTATGCACACTGAAAATAAATGTCTGTTTATAAGAAGTAGGAATTTCTGCTCCCACCAATGGAGTGTTGTTTCTAGCAGCCACCAAATATGCAATTTCAGAATTTTTTTTTTACACTTTCTGAAAATATATTGAAAGAAGCACCAAGACAGAAAATATCAGATGGGCACTTTTTATTAGCATATGTTTGATTATCATTTCCCTTTGGGATTGCGCTGTACCATCATTACCTGGCTAGCTACTTTAAAAAACAAAAAAACAAAAAAAAACAAACAACAGTGTAGCCTGCTGGGTGTGAGACTTCACAGTGTATCTTCTGAAATTCCCTTTTGTACCACTATACACAGTACATGATACTGATAGTATGTGTTACTACAGGAAATAAAAAGGAATACATAATATTTTCATTATTATGTTGTCACATTTTGTATATGAATATCTATGCACCACTTTAGATTAACCACCATACTGTGCTATATAGCTAAAGATATCTTTTTAATTCCAAATTGCTTTGTGATTTTCTATCATGGAGTGTTTCTAACAGGCTCCACTGCATGTGGACTTATATTATTCCTCAGATTAAAATCCAACCTGCTGTTTTTACCTAAGAAATGTTGATGCCAGAAATATGTAATAAAATATTTTATTAGAAGATTGCTTATGTTGCTATTACCATCTTTGAATCTGATAAAAAAAAAAATCACATTTTGTGAATTCCACTTTACTGTGGAAATATCTGAAATGTTGTGTGGGTTTTGTTTCAGGTTTAGACTAATGCCTTATTGGCTATAAATGTGAGGTTACTCTCGGGGGAGGAAAACTCTAAATAAATAAATCTTCACTCTAACAAAGCACATGTCCAGGAAAAATTACAGAAAAATATGATTGTGAAAAAACAATAACTACTTTAAAAACACTGAACTCATCCTTTAAGGCTGTTTAATGAAGAAAAGAAAAAAGTGACCCTTACTTAAATTTGATTTGATGTTCCAAAACTTGAAAGCAGAAAAACTTCACATGATCATCACTGAAGGAAGAAAACACAAAAAAATAATAATAAAAGTAAGTTATTTAGGTTTACCATGTTGTATTATCCAGGTTGCATTTGCTAATATCCTTTTCATGCTCAGATGCTGACAAAGAACAGCACAGTAAAAATAACATCGGCATATGAATTTAAATATAGATAAAGTAAGTTAATTCTACTGAACAAGTGGAAATATTTCATGCTGGGGTTTCATTTGAGGCAAAATTAGTCAAGAAAAAAGTGAGTAAAAAAATAAAAAGAATAAAAAAAATCATATTGTAAAGAATATATATGCCATGACCATGCTATTATAGAATACCCCTTTCAGGCTCAAAACTTAATGGTCAGCCTTTGTAATAATACTCAGCTATTTGACAAATAATATAATCGCTTTAGTAAATGAGGGATACAAATCGTATTGAAAATCCCTTTGATACAGGTTTGGACATGGAGAGAATAATTCAAATAGCATCCCATCATACGACCAATTCATCCTTTCCACATACATGGATTCACACTCATGTGCACAGGCACAACGACAATATTTTGACATCAATCTGGATGATCAAACTCTGTCTACAAAACTCTAAATGTGTGTCTGTAAAGATTTGTCCACATAAAATGCACACATGCTATAAACTATTCACCACATAAAATAATGTACACTTTCAAGGTGTGTGAGGAGGTTGGGCGCCATAAGGGTCTTTATGATTTTTCTTGTAAAGTATAATGATGCGCACTTAAATAATTTATGGATGGAGGTACTGCAGAGAGGTAGCAAGTGGCAAAGAAACACATATACCATGGGCAAACTATGTGGCAAATGTAGACTTGACAATTTTGTGTGAAAGGACAATTTTTAGGTGTACTTGTAGGCATGTGCATTTCTTTTTTTCTCAAATATGTAGGCTATGTGCAAGTGCAGATTAATCCAATCTGCTTATTATGCTGACTGCCAATGCTCAAAGATGACAACTCAGGGACTTTAAGGTAAAGGCAATGTGTGGCACACACCTGGAAGGAGCTACAGTACCTAATATTCTTAACTGATGCCTCATAAGGAACAGTGGCTAAGGTGATAGGGTCAAGTTCGGGAGCATGCACTGGTACAGTGCGTTGCCGCACACAGTACACAATGAAACAACTCAGGATCCCGATTGGCAACCCCCCAGGCAGACACGCGGTCCAGTCCCACCCTCTGGAAATGACCCTCTATCTGCTGCAGCCAGGTGTTACATGGGCGACCCCTTGGCCTGGTCCAGCCACTCGGGTCCCCAACAATGAGGATCTTAAGAGCTGGATCACCCTCTGGGAAACGTGCCACATGGCCATAGTGCGTAACTGACGCTCCCTCGCTCACTCGACACAAAGTCAAGCCAACAATACCCAAGGATTTTCCGGATCCTATTATATCAACAATAAATAATAAGATGCAAGAAAAAATACAAAGAATTTTAGATCACTGGACAGCAATATGCAATCTAAGCAAACTGCTGTCTGGTGCAATCAGCAAACATAAATCTGCACATGCAAATAATGTCATTGTCACTGTCACTGGTCTTTTCTTGTGTCTTTGGCACTTCAAACTACAAGTTATAACACATATTAACTCGGCATACCTGGCATATTCCAATCAGTTTGTCTAAAGCACAAACAGGTCAATGGAGGATACAATTTCTAACACCAATAAACACTTGAGGGAGAATGCTATTTTTGTGAATGCCTCAGCATTCAACATCAGCGTACCCCTGAACATAGTAGGGAAGTTCACAACCTTTGGATTAAACATCACTCCCCATAAATAGTACCAGGGCTTCATTGCTGGCAGACCTAATCAAATACCTGCATTTGAAACTCAGGGCACCCTGAGCTGTGTGCTGAATCCAATGGTGTTTTTCTGTCTTTATGCATGAGTGAATTGCCAAATATGACATTTACTATAATCAAGGCTGCAGATGACAGCAATAGTGGGTTCAATTACCACTCATGAGGAGATAATTTACAGGGAGTAGGTTAAACATTAGTAGGTCAAACATCTTACTGAATGCTGCAAGCACATCTGCGCCATCAGTGAGGTTTAGAAGACCTGAACAGTGTCATGCCTTTGTTGACATTAATGTGATTACTGTGTAAAAGAAAGTAGTTTTAAGTTCTTCAGTTTATCGAGGACCTCTCAAGGTCCTTCAACACCACAAATTTTGTTAAGGCAGCTCAACAGCACCTTTACTTTTTGAGAAGTCTGAGGAAAGTGAACCAGTCACTTCAATCACTTCTACACATGTACAGTATGTAACATTTAACTGAATAACAGTCTAGTACTTCAGCCGTACCTTGTCAGATCACAAGGTCATGCAGCAGGTCATTAAAACAGACCTATTCTCCAAGTCAACACTCTTTACATACAAAATATGACGAGAGCTGCCTGAAGAAAGGACATTTAATTTAAAGGTGTTTGAAAACTGAGAAATACAGCAACATAATGTGTGATACCCATCCTCCACCATCTTGATATTGCAGCATTCAGTGCCATAATGACAGGTCATTAACTATTCATGTACATACAGTCTTCCAATTGACCTGTGGCCAAGACATTATATAAACACTTGTAATATCAATTAGTTTACACTACTTAATGTTATGCTGTAGTTCAGTTATACAGTATATGCAGAGTGGCTACTTTAGCAAGCACACCCGCTCTTAAAGGCACACAGCTTGCTCCTCAATATATGTAACAAGAAGGCACATTCAAGACACGTGATCTAATGAGCTTTGATGTAGGAAGATTTTTGGTACCAAAATTGGTGATTGACACATTTCACAAACACTTGCCTGCTTGGGAAATTTAACCAATACACTCTCTAAAGTTTAGAGAGAATGGTGTGATAAACAAAAAAATCATCCAGTGAGCTTCAGTTCTGGGTGAAAAAAATGTCATGTTCATGAGTGATGTCAGTGGAGAATAAGTAGACTTGTTCCAGCTAACAGAAAGACCAAAACACTCAAATTACAGCTGTCTACAACATTGATGTGCTGACTGGCATTTCAGAACATGCAACACAAAGAAAAGTAAAGATTATAAGAGTAGGGGGTACAGCAGCAGCAAAACAAAAGTTCCATTTCCGTAAGCTAATAACAGAAAGACAAGGCTATTGCAGGAAATTAAACACCAAAGGTAGATGACTGAAAACGAAAAAGAATATGTTACCTGGTCTGCCAAATCTCAGTTTCTACTAAGAACGAGATGACATTGTCAAAATCAACCCCCACTTTTATGTCCATGGGTAATTAATGTCCTAAACTATCTGAAATTGGAAAAAATCTAATTCTCACTCCTAGGATCTGTCCACAATGTTTTAAAACATGGCAGAATCTAATCAATAGCACTTCAGAATAATCTCAATATCAGGGAAAAGGATACTCTTCCTTCCTTGCTGTTTCAAAGATTTGGTCTGTTGGCTGGCTCTCCTGTCTTTCTTTGGGGGGGGGGGGGGGGGGGTGAATTTTGATTTTGTTAAGTTTGATGTGATTATATGGATTTTTATTTTCTTTTAATTAATGTCATCCTGTTTTATATCAAATATACAGGCTGATGCCAGTAGCATTACTGTCAGGAAAAGGTTTTTTGGCACGTATCAGGCCACTTACACACCATCCGAGCATTCGCCAAATGTCACAACCTAACTAATCATTGTTGCTGACTGTGTACTTCCCTTTGTAACCACAGTCTATTTTTAACAGACTCTTACAGCAAAATAATGGATCACAGCACACAATGTCCTTTTAGGCTTTTTCCATTCTGATTGCAGTTTACTTCAATGCTCTGAAAGTGCCCAGATCTCCAGCCAATACAGGACTTTAGGGCTAAGGTGAAATGAGAAATTAGTAGCATGAACATGTGTCCAAAACTCAATAGGTACTATATGATAGTACCAAGTTATCAAGAACCAAAATCCCTATAGCATGTTTGTGCAGCACCTTGTTAAATTAATGCCTTACTGAACTTTAGATGTTCTGGAGGGAAAGGTGCATCCTAACAGATGTGTAATTAAAGTGGTCACTAAGTAGATACCTTCCGGTTCCTAATTGTCCGGTATGATAAATATTCCATGCCCTTACCTAATATCTTTATTGTTACACTGACACTGTTGGATTTTAGCTGATAATTAATTGTATTCTCTATTGCCAATATTTTGTTCAGTAAGGAAGCCTGTGTTGAGTGCTGCCAGGATAGGCTGACCCCCTAGAATCTGAACTGGATTATGTGGGTTTGAGAATAAATTAAAATGTCATATATCTGTCAGATCACATCATTGGTATTAAACATGGAAAATACTTTGAAGACAGTCCTATTATTTTACTTTGCTTTAAAGAATTTGCAAGCCACCCCTTCACTCAGCTCAAGCCAGGCTTATAGAAAAGAACTCAAAAACCTAAAAATCAATGAGGCAGTTAGAATACTTCTTACCATTAAAAGATAAAATTACTAAAAGCAAAATTATGACTGTTCATAAAGGCTACTCTTTCTAATTGGACAGTTCACTTCATTGGTGACTCATGAAAAGATCTATTATAAAAAAAAAATTTTGGGACGAGACGTGATCTTTTAAAGAGAGACAGAGAGACGCTTTCACGTCCTGCGAGACGGTCAAGTCACACCCTACTTACAACCATTTTCAAACAACACCACGGTCATCTAACCTCTCAGTTGTGGAATGCTTTTGAAAGACACACTTCCTGTGCTCTCAGCTCTTAAAAATTTTATACGTTCTAGATAACACGTCAACGACTAAGTGAAGAAGAAAGAGCAGCGTGTCAAAAACAGACCCAAAAGCATTGAGAGAGAAAAGAAAGCAAAAAAGAACAAAAATAATCTATGTGCAAATTCTGAAAATAAGGAAAGTAATAATCAGCCCATCCCACGAGACTAGACTTTGTGCCTAGAGATTTAACCATGGCCGGGGCCGGAAAAAGACAAAGTAGAACATAGTAAAGAATTCAAAAACGTTGGTACAATACACATGCAGAGCGGGTTAGAGAAAATGGAAGTAGGAAAATTAGAAAGTCTCAGAAAAATGATAGTAAAGATCGCATTAGCACAAACAAATGGAAAATATTACTCGGTGAAATAACGGAACGGCAAAAAGAGATTGAATAATGTTTGAGGATGTCTGGGGGAGAAGAGAGACAAGGCAGTGAGACAAAAGGACAGCTGCTGTACAGGGTTTTAAATGTTCGAAGAGCCACACGAGATGCTGATCACGCGGCACGGCAGCAGCAGCAAGCCAGCAGCTGATTGAGCAAAGAGGAGGTTAAAAAAAAAAAACTATTTGTTTCCCATTCTATCACCGTTTAAGTGGGGTTTCCTTGGGGTGCGTGCAGCCCCCATCTTCACAACGTCGCGTAGCGTTGGCCGCCTATTCCAACCAAAAAATAAAAAGCTATGTTGTCCCTGAATGTAATGTGTGAATACAAGAAAGAGTTTTGAAAAATCCCAAATTTCACTTAAAACTAATAGTCACGTCTAGGTCAGAAGAAAACAGAATAAAGAAATAGGTCTTTGTAAAGTC
Source organism: Erpetoichthys calabaricus (assembly GCF_900747795.2). Classification (NCBI taxonomy): domain Eukaryota; kingdom Metazoa; phylum Chordata; class Cladistia; order Polypteriformes; family Polypteridae; genus Erpetoichthys; species Erpetoichthys calabaricus. The sequence continues at coordinate 108,502,832 of NC_041394.2, read as the reverse complement.
ACAGACATTAAAAGGTACCTGAAGAAGACACCACCAACAAATCTTTACCTGTATAAGCCCTTAGCCAGTGCTTCTGCACACCCCTGCCAAGCATCTTGAGAGATCTTTAGTTCTTCAAAATATGCCAGTGCCTGAAAACCCCAACCGTACAAGTGAGTAAACAAATAACATCCTGAAACTCAAGATCTAATAAAAACAACAGTAAAAACAGGATAAGCCTGACAAAAGCAAAAAGTGATAGAGCAAATACTTTTTTATACGGTTATTTTAAATAGTCTGCAAAGAATAAAAAAAAAAATATCAAATAAGAATATTATTGTGTGTGTATTTGGTTGGAGCCTATTCCAGCAGAAATTGATGTAAGACAGGGTCAAACCCAGGACAGTACGCAAGGCCATGGTAAGGTCCACTCCAACAGATACCCCTAATAACACTCCCTTAGGAACAACTTAAAATTGATAATTAAACTAACCTGCATGTCTTTGGGAAGGGGCAGTAACACTGCTCTATGACACCTTCAAGTAGGAAACCTCAGATGCCACAGTTACCAGATCTCAATTACTATATAATTCTAATCTGTAAATATTTACATTAAATTAGTCACGTTGATAAAATGATTAGTGCTCAATGAGTTTAAATTCTTCAAGACTGACTGAAGATCTATTCATGCTATTAACGGTTACTTAAGTTAGTAATATTCTCAGGATCCAGCATCTTGCACTTCAAACCTACATTAAGTCATATGTCTTGAGTATGAAAATTCTCTTCATATTTTGTGTGGGTGCTCCTCTGGGTACTCCAGATTTCCTTCTGGAAACACAAAATCTAAAACAATCAGTTTAGATTAACTGACAATTGCAAAGTGGTCCTTTGCAAGTTTGGGGGAGTATACCCTGTATAGGGATACTCCACACCTTGCATTCAGTGCAACTGGTATAGGTTCAGCCCACTTGGGGGTCCTGAACTGGATTAAGCAGGTTTGAGTATGTTATATTTTCTAGTAGAAGTTTCTAACAGGGACACTTACTATATTTTTACTGTCATGATATACTGGTGTCACACTTTGTTAAAAAGGACCTTCAATAAAACTCAGAGAGTAGATTGCTGTCAGGATTTAAGACATTCTTGGCAAATAAAAATTACAAAATGGGCTCTTTTGCATCAAATTGCATGGTTTTCTCTTTAAAATATATTTACATCTTGCATATATTGCCTATCTTTCAAAAATAAATATGTAGTAAATTAAGCATATAGAAAAATAATGATTCAAAGTGTCTATGTTGGAATATAGAGAATGTGTTTTGTTAGAGCCTTGGGCTATTAGCTTCTAACATTTTCTCAACTGGAATTAAAAAACAAACATACACCTCAGTGAAAACACTACTTATAACGAAACAGCACAGACAAAAGACAAATGATACATCTAGAAAGTAAGTAAATAATATTTGCTACTCACTCTTTGTCTAAAGCTGGCATCGGCATTTGGGTTAAGACCCAAAAGTGCCTGTTCGTCCATAGCTACAGCTGATGTGTAGATAACTGTTCTTTCCAGTAAAACTTGCTCCCTTCTCCCCTTTTTTTGCATGAGCTACACACATCTGTAAACATCAATCAAAATTTTATTAAGGTAAAGACATCTGACTAGAGTTAAACAGAAGACAGAAACAAGGTTAATGGGAAATAGGCAAGTCAAAGATATTCATTAAAAGTTATCATATATTTACATTGATGACATTAAGGAAGCAAAGGAAGATATAATGACACCGAGGTAAAAAAAATAAATAAATAAATAGTAATATTTTGTAATTTGCTAATGTTTTCAGGTATGCTGACAAGTGTTAATTGAGTTAGACAAATCTTTAAATGCCAACCACTTGGAATGAGCTTGATCAGTAAATTTGGACATCAAGATATGGTGAACTAAACAATTCATTTAATTAAAAAGCAAATTTTTTTACAGTCATCTGACAGCAATCTTTCTCAAAGTGAGGCTCTAGTATAGCCATATTTGAAAAACTATACTGTATCACTAACTATTTCTGTTATTTTTGCATTCTCCCTTCAGATTGCTCTTCCCCGCTATCCATTAAGTTGGCATACCTGTATTCTCTCCAGCTCCCTAAGTTCCATACTTGATTCAGACTGTCCTCTTGTCTCCCATTCAACTCACACCTCTCCCTGTCAGCCACAGCTAGGCTGAAAGTGAATGGCAGAAAAAAAGCCCTAGAAAAGTACTACTCTCCTCATCTTCCCTCTCAGTAAAGATCTATTTTTCCAAATCTTCCCTGAATCTTCAGAACAGACATCTTTTTTCCTATTCTCTGCCTTTACGTTTCTTAAGCCCAACTGAAAGAATGTTGCAGGGCATTGCGACTCATATCTTTTGACAAATTATACTGAGGCAAAACAAATGTACTACATTTTTGTACCTACAGAGTATTAAATTACTATGTAAGTTAAACTTCTGTCTAACAGTTAATTTAGGGATTACTGATGCTGGTGTAGGTTTTTTGCATCATTCCAAAAGAAACATTTCTGAACAGCAAGTACATTTTTTTTCAACTCATGTTGTTCATTTTGCTATCATATTTAAACATTTTGTATTTATTTAGGTCAACTTTTTAAATGCAACTTTTACATTTTTTTTTTATTACTTATTGTCTTTACTTTTTCTTATTATACATTAAATATATATACAGGTACTCCTCACTTTACGACCACTCACACTTACGACCAATCGAGTTTCGACCTGCAATTCGGGGAATCCCCTTTCTCAGCTTGAGTGTCGGTCAGTGGCGAATGGTGACATGCGCACTGAGCGTACTATAGGCTTGCTATGCGCTTTTTCAGTCAGTTTCATTCCTACAAGCAGTCACTGTGTAACCTCGTTTTTTTTTTTTTACATATTTGTAACCCCAAAATAGTACAGATGTCGACAAAAAGAAAAAGTATGGCATCATCTGGAGAAACTGTTAAGAAATGAAGGAAAGCTATCGACCTTGAAATGAAAATAAAAATCAAACAAGACTACGAAGCCGGTAAAACAGGATCCTGCCCCAAGTGGAGGAGTTCAAGTATCTCGGGATCTTGTTCACGAGTGAGGGAAGAATAGAGCGGGAGATCAACAGGTGGATCGGTGCGGCATCTGCAGTGATGCGGGCTCTGCATCGGTCTGTTGTGGTGAAAAAGGAGCTGAGCCGCAAGGCAAAGCTCTCAATTTACCAGTCGATCTACGTTCCTACCCTCACCTATGGTCATGAGCTATGGGTAGTGACCGAAAGAACGAGATCGCGAATACAAGCGGCTGAAATGAGTTTCCTCCGTATAGTGTCTGGGCTCTCCCTTAAAGATAGGGTGAGAAGCTCAGTCATCTGGGAGAGGCTCAGAGTAGAGCCGCTGCTCCTCCGCATCGAGAGGAGTCAGATGAGGTGGCTTGGGCATCTTCCTCGGGGAAGACCCAGGACACGCTGGAGGGACTCTCTCTCTCTCGGCTGGCCTGGGAACGCCTTGGGATTCTCCCGGAAGAGCTAGAAGAAGTGGCTGGGGAGAGGGAAGTCTGGGCATCTCTGCTCAAGCTGCTGCCCCCGCAACCTGATCACGGATAAGCGGAAGAGGATTGATGGATGAAATAGCATGTGACTTGAAATTGGCACATTCGACAATTTCAACAATTTTAAAGGATAAAGTTAGAGTGAAAGAGGCGGTGAAATCATCGACAGGATTTAAATCCATAATAACTAGGCAGCGAAAAGGTCTTATTAATGAGATGGAGAAATTACTGGCGAACTGGTTTGACAACCAGATGCAAAATAATATGCCGATAAGCCTTTTAATAATTCAAGCTATGGCATGTAGTATCTTTGAGACTTTGAAGGCACGTGAAGGCGAAAAATCGACAGAATCATTTACAAATGATAATATGTACATATGCATGTCTTTTTATGAATAAATTTGAAGTTTGTTGCATAATTTTATATAATTTTATAATTTTACAACAATCCGATATTCCCGGCGCAAGCTCCTCGCTTATCGACCAATTCGCTTAACGATGTAGTCATCGTAACGGAACTCGGTCGTAAAGTGAGGAGTACCTGTAATTTTGTACTTTTATATATATATATATGTATATATACACACACACACACACACACACACACACACACACACACACACACAGTAGACCCCCGCAAAGTCGCGGTTCAGGGTTCACGGACTCAGTCGTTCGCGGATTTTTTCTTAGAACCTAACTATTAATTGTTAGCGAAAAGCGCAAATATCCTCTGCAATTTTGTATGGCTTTTTTGTGGCAATACTGTGCTGTAGAGAGAACAGGAAGCAACCACTGAGGGAAACGCGGTTTGGGATGGTGAAAGTAGCCACGATGTCGTCGAACCGCTCTGCACTTTCTAAGGCTTCTGGAACTGAACCTAAGCACCAGAAGAAGTTTAAAACACTCCAGAAGAAGGTTGATTTGCTCCGGGAACTAAATAGCCATGCTGCAGTAGCGAGCCACTATGGCATTAATGAAAGCACCTTATGCTACATAAAGATGAACGAAGCAGCGATCTGGAGTACCATATCTGTAAGTTTCTGTGATAGTGCCAAAAAGGAAAAGACCGTAAGGAATAAAAATATCATCAGGATGGAACCTGCCTTGGCACTGTTGGTCACCGACTGCAGGAAGACGGTAACATCATCCGTGAGAAAGCACGGAAATTGTACCAGCAGTTCGCTACAGGAGACAATATAGCAACGTCCTATGACAATGTTCCTGAAACCTATAAAGAAAAGCCAGCACAAAACCCCACCAGAAGAAGACCCATACAAAGATACGACTCCTCCTGAAGCGCTCGAAGAAGAGGCGCCATCCGAGGAGTTTTAAATCTACTAAAGTTTTAAAGCTACTTCATCATCATCATCATCAATATCATTCATCATTGGCGAGTACCCATACATTTTACTGTATTTTAATTAAATGAAATTGTTATGTATTTACTCTACTTATAACAAAGAAAATGACAGCGCATACCAAAGAAAACATGCTTGCATGAATTACAGTATGTATAGCGGTAACATCGGTATTTTACATTCTAGCACCGCGGGAGACATAGCAGTACAGTACTGTACAGTAGACGGATTTACCTTTACATTCTGTTTTTAGGTAATGTATTAAGGTAATTTTTTAGGTAATGTATTAAGCTGAGTTTGCAATGAAATTAAAGTGCTTTGGGGGCATACTGTATTTAGGGTTGAAATTATAAAAATAGGCATTTAAAAGGCATTTTTTAACCACATCCAAAAGTCGCGGTTTTTCACAATTCGCGGGTGCTCTAGGAACGTAACCCCCGTGAATTTTTGGGGGTGTACTGTATGTATATGTATGTGTATATATATATATATATATATATATATATATATATATATATATATAAAATCCTACGCCTAGAAGTGCAACAATTTTATGTGACTTTTTTGTCACGCTTTAAATCGGGCTTATTTTAAAACCTACATATATATGTTTGGTATCATTCTTTTCAGAATTTATCGAACTTTAATGTGATGCTGTTAGATTTTCAGATTCCTATTCTGTTTTTAAATTATAAACTAAAATATCAAGAAAGTCGTGGTTTTTAATATCAAGAAAGCTGTGGTTTTTATTTCTGACTGAGTAAACTTTCTTTCACAGGAACCAACCATTAAAAAAAATTATCTATTCACAACACCAGTGTTTATATTTAGGTGATTTAGTTAGATGAAGGTCGAGGCGCCGAAGATGCCGAGGGGCTTGCCCCCATAGTATAATATAAAAACTTAAATGAGCCAATGAATATAATCAGTTTGTTCATCTTTATAATCTTGATACACATTCAGCAATATCTCCTTTTGTGGAAAACCCAACTACTAGACATCTTAAGAAGTAGGTTACTACCACCTCCGTGTAACATGTTCTTTATTAAACTGTCAAAAATCCTCTGTTATTAGTTATTGTAGCAAATAGAGGTTCTGTAACACACAAAAATGTATTCACTCACAGTTCTGCTAAAAATTGTCCTCTTTCCTTCATACTTAGAAGGTGAAGGGAATAACTGAGAGGAATCTCACCGCACTTGATTAGTAGTATACAGGATAAATCCACACACTGTTTTTTAAGTCCATTCCTTCCCAGGTGGATGATGGTGACCAGACAGTTGTCTGCCACATCTTAAGAAAGAAGGCTAGAAGGGCACAGACACATTTGCTGATTTTTAGACTTTCAAGTGAGAACCAGGATTTCACCTGGGTTGTGCAGATGATCGAAAGTGAATTTCAGCAATTTTTCTTCTTCAATTTAATCACCAGAGAAAATATCTTAAAGTAATTTAACACAGGTGTGATATGTTTCTACAGGCGTTTACCACTGCTATGTAGTTTTTCTATAGAGTCACTTGTTGCCAGCCTTGGCATAAATATCTGGTAAAAGGGGAATATGTAACTATAAATATATGAGCTCAAGGCACCACTTTGGCACTTCTGGAAGATGAGGTATTGAAGATGCTAGTCTGTCTCACACGTTGAGAAAAAGGTATCCTTTAGCATTTCGGGACAAAATAAAAATTACGGTATATAATGTTCATGTGCCACTTTAAATTTTGAGCCAAACTCACAGTAAGCAGTTAACGGTTAATTTCTACATTTTCAATTTTGTCTCTGTTCTTATGAAAACACTGTGTTTGATTACTTGAGTGACTTTAAAGTAATAAACCTAGATTCCCATGCCTACCCCACCAACCAATCAACTGATTAATTTACTCGTCTTCTTAATTTAGTTGTGGGATTATAGGAAACCAGACCACGTCCTTAAAGTATTTGTCAAAGGTATGGCACCAGCCCTGTGTGAAGCATAACAGTGCACACTGACAAACACTTTCCTGCACCCACTCATACTGTTCCAATTCAAGTATTTAACATAAATCTTTGAGGTATGACAGGAAAAAAGGAGTACCTGGGGAAAAACACAAGGAGAAGAGTAGAGAGGCTGTGACCCCGAAGATTCTGAAACTACTAAACAGCTGTGTTGTCCTCTTCCAAGCATGGCATGAAAGTTAAAAATAAGAAAACAAAGGTAATAGGACTGAGGTAAAGAGGAAACAGAAACACAAAAAACAAAGATGTACAAAAAAAATCCAAACCACATCAAACATTGCTGCTACACTGGAGGGCCAATTAATTTTTTTCTTAATGTAACTGCAAGAAAAGTGATAAGGAACTAAGTACATGAAAGGTGATCTAAGAAAAAAATATGAAAAAAATGTTGGTCAGAACACCAATGTGGACATGGAGTACTTTATAAGTGAAACACATACACCATGAGGAACACAAATTCTAAATGCAAAAATGGTAAGAAATTGAGAAATATAAATAATAAATTTAGGTGGTTTCAGTATATAGCAAGGATGCATCCAACCATTTCATCTAGTCTGCTTTCCAAGATTAGGGATGAACCCTACCATTCTCAGCAATATTAGGTTAACTCACACCATGTTAATTAGAGTTGACAAACAACCTAATATTCATTTCATAGGAATGCGATTTTTTGTGATGTTTAATCCTTTATTTGCCATATACAATTTCTTATATTAGGAATTTGTCATTTTTCGCATACCTCAACTTGCTCTCCAGAGAGACACAGAATTTTGGGGGGCAGAGCGCAAGGCCAGCTATTTGTACAGCACCACTGGAGCAATTGCAGGTTAGGGTCATGCTCAAGGGAGTAAATCTGGACTAACTTGAAAAAATTAACAAAGGAAGAATGCACAAACGCTATGCATGCTATGACTGGACCACGGACCACGCACCATGACTTGAGCTCACTCTGCTGTAGCTGTGACTGAACTGTGCTAACTAACTACTCATTATAAAGCATTGCAATTTCATGTTTAAAAGCACTTTCACAACTAATGCTAATATAATTTCTACTCCTGCAGTTAGTATATTCAATTAATCAAATCCATATCCCTCTTAACATTCAACTGCAGACTATAAATATGAAAAAATGACACTGACTACGCACATATTGAATTTAGTATCGTTCTCTGTAATCTGTTGACTACAATGGAATGAAGACTTGGATAAGGTCCACAAGAGCCGTTATCTTGTCCAGATATATGAGCTACAAATAACTATTTTGGATTAGTCATCTGAAAATTGGAAACTAGATGGACTTGGACACAAAGGAGTAAATATTCATCTAAGGTAAGGAGGAAGTTGAGGAGATCATGCATACATATACTTCTAGCTTCACTGATGCTGTTTTCCACAGCCAAAGGAATAAGACCCCCATGCCGTTAAACAGTAATGGAAGTTAGAGGGAAGCATCACGTGGAAACAAAGCTTTGGGCTTGTTACCAGAACAGTAATAATACACTGGAATACCTTTGGAGTCTTGTTGCAGTATATGCAAAGCAGCTGTTTCTGAGATTTTCTTTCAGTCCAATTAAAATAGAATGTGGCTTTGCATTTTCATATATGGTGCAGAATAATAAACTGAACTAAACTAAACTAATAATAATAAACAAAACATTTTTACTCACCAACATATTTTGCTTTAGAAAGCAAAAAATCTTTCTCCACACCTTTCACAATTTCCTGTTGCTTACCTGGTATAAGACTTTCAAATGTGAACACTACCAACCTGTGAAATCAACCTTGGTTCACACAATATGAGGGGATGAATACCTATACACTCCTGGGACTGAAACCTTGGAATTTAAGTGGCTTTATACGCGAGTCACACAATTCTTATCTGTGCATTTGCATTCAGCAACCTATTGTGCTTCTTTTGATAAATTCTAAAATTAAATAACTTTTTTTTTTATAAATGACATTTTAAATATAAGGAACTGACTAACACTGTTATACAATTATAGATTTACTTCAATATCTTAGTTCAATTTAGTTAAAATATCCACTGTGCACTTCACAATTCATATTTCTTACAAGGTAAAGGGCTCAAGCCACTATGAACTGGCCTGTCACGTACACTAAAAGTATGGGACATGGGAGAGCAGGGGAAAAATAGATTTCAAAATTCAGTGTTTCAATTTTGTAAAACAATGAATTTCCATAATGAGGGAAACACAATATATTTTCCAAGCATTTACAACCAAATGAAAACTGAATTTGTGGGTTGTAGAAACAGTAAGTGATTTAACTTGGTTAATTAATTAATTATCAGCCGTGTCTCTGCCAATGCCAGTAGTTAACTCTTTGAGGGCTGAATATTTTGTTTCAAAAAACACAGTTTTCCGAAAAGCACACAAAGCTATGGTTTCACACAGAAGTCAACACAATACGTCTGTTGCTGAGAACTGTGGCCGCCAGTTCATCAGGAATGCCCTACAGGCTGGCTTCCAAGCTGTCTTCACATGGCGGGGGCGGTTGCGGTCGCCATGCAGCACAATCTGGTTTGTATTTCTTGTCATTGTGACCGTAGGTACGTCAGCTAAAAGAACCTGTTCAGCAACACGATCAGCTGTGGACCAATCAACTGATGCTGGTATCTCACATTCATTTTTGATCACAAAATCGGAGTTCGACAATTCAGAGTCTAATTCAATGATAATAGGCTAAACGTTGTCCATGGAGTAATTCGCTTTATGCATTTGCTTCGATCTCTCGACAGATGCCGATGCCATTTTTGCCAATGTTTGCTCCTTGCTACTCACACGAGCACAGGGAATCTCAGTCAAACCAATGAAGCTAACTTTCCTTCTAGCAAAGAGTATCCAAATAAAACATAACGGTGGGTTTTGTCACAGGTTACAGTTGACCAAGACTGTCAAGCTCTCCTTTTGGCAAAAGTCAACATCCGCCCTGAAATAGTTAATTAAATAATTCAGTAAGGCTCCTACTTTAGTACCATACCTTCCTCTGCTGTAGGAGGAAGTTTCTGGCTGTTGGATTTATGTCAGGGTAACTAAAGCACACACGTTTTAAGAAACAGAATAACACAATTTATTGATACACACAAGTATTATAGAGGGCAGCACGGTGGCGCAGTTGGTAGCGATGCTGCCTCGCAGTTAGGAGACCTGGGTTCGCTTCCCAGGTCCTCCCTGCGTGGAGTTTGCATGTTCTCCCCGTGTCTGCGTGGGTTTCCTCCGGGCGCTCCGGTTTCCTCCCACAGTCCAAAGACCTGCTGGTTAGGTGGATTGGCGATACTAAATTGGCCCTAGTGTGTGCTTGGTGTGTGGGTGTGTTTGTGTGTGTGTACTGCGGTGGGTTGGCACCCTGCCCGGGATTGGTTCCTGCCTTGTGCCCTGTGTTGGCTGGGATTGGCTCCAGCAGACCCTTATGACCCTGTGTTCGGATTCAGTGGGTTGGAAAATGGATGGATGGATGGATGGAAGTATTATAGAAATATGATAACTGCATAAACAGACATATAAGGCAGTGCGCAGACTACAGTGTTCTCCCCAGAAATTTTTTCCAGCCAGGTGGCATGAAAAAGCAGCCGGGCAGGGCGGGGAAATTTGGTGGTGGGGAAAATTAAATGTGCACCATTTTTATTAGTTGATTATTATTAATTATTTTCCAATGCTCAATATGACTTCCTTTTTTAAGGTTTGACACTTGTGCCAGAATATTTTTATTAAATTTAAGAAGTATCCAATTCAGGATCTTGCAACCCTAACAAAAATTTTAAATAACAATCGTTATGACATAAACCAAGAGGCACAAGTATTGTCGCTATCGGGAAGAAAAGTGAAAACAATGGAAAAAATAGTATGGGAAACCTAATGAAGAAAAATTCAAAAAAATTCTTCAAAGCCAACTTGCATATGCAGAAGGTGTCTTCAGTTAAATATTTATTCTTCTTTTCTTCCTAGAGGACCAGTTGTCTGCAGCTTTTCCATAATCAAAGTCCCCAGGATCTGGGCCCTCCAAGGAGATCAGCATGAGGTTATTTAGCGTGATTTGATTCATGCGATTTCTCAAACATGTGTTGATCCTTTTAAGGGCAGAAAACCCCCTTTCACATTCAGCTGTGCTCACTGGGATCACTAGCCCAATATGAGCTAGTTTGGCTGAATTTGGAAAGGACTCTTAGAGCTCTGATGTTGTTGCCATTTTTAGTAAAATCCATTTTTGTACGATTGACTTCTGATCACTTTTGACCCAACTGTCCATTCTTGCCTGCTACTTTCATATTTTCAAATTGGAGGGCTACCATTTTTGGAGTAATGATCTAAAAGAATTTAAGCAGACTCACCTGAATTGTGAGCTTCTGCATTGAAAACTTTTGAAAAGCTGGAAATAATTGGCATGTCGGGGAATCTTGTATCTAGGTGCTTGACAACTGTCTCTAGATATTTATCATATATTGAAGTTTTGAATGACATTACATCACTCTGTGTATAAACAATGCAGAGATCTGACCATTCTTCTGCCAGACAATGATGAAGGCTTTGAAAATATCTCCCAGGAGTGTCTTTCAACTCCATGATAGACAATTTTGTGGCAAGCAAACTTGGCTTAGTTTCGGTAAGACTGACATCTTGCCTTTGCCAAGCCTTAGATAAGTTGGACACCAAAGGTAATACGTCTGAAAGCATCATCAAAGACGAAAAAAAATTGTACGTTTTAATACATCTGCTTAATCCTTCAGCTGTGATGTCATTTCGTTCAGTAGCCTCTCTTTCCAGCGCAGCTATGCCACTCCTCATACACTGTCGTAGTGACTGTACTGCAGAGTCATGAGACAGCCATCTAGTGTCACTGGCCATTTTCAGCTTAATCTGGGGAATGTTCAGAATATTTTGAATTTCCGTTAAATCAGCGATCCTAACTGAAGAATTTTGGAAGAAATAGAACAGCTGCCTTAAGATGTCGTTCAGTTTTGTTAAATAAGGTACAGAAGCTGCTGCTTGGGCACTTGCAAGGGCCAATCTGTGGTTTACACAGTGGCAGTTGACCAAGAGTCCAGAGGTTTTATCTTTAAGGTTTTGCCACACCTTTCTGTTTCCCAATCATAACAGCCGCTCCGCTCCATCTGACCCTCGTCCAACCAGATTAGCAGTTTTGAAGCCTAGAGTGTCCATAAATCTCACTCAGTGTGTTGGTTACAGTCTTCGCTTTGCCATCAATCATATTGCGGGTTGATACAAAACTAATTCTGACCTCTTTAGTGACCTGGCAAACATATTTAAAGTAAATAATTAATTGTTTTACATCTGAGATGTGTGTGGTTTCATCACACAGAATACTGAAAAATTTTTCAGCGTGTATATTTTTCAGTATGTTAGACTTTACTTCTGATGCTAAGTCTCTTTTCTGAAATAACTGAGCAGTGTTGTTTTCTGAACACTTTTTTAAATTATGTTGGTAAAACGTTTGGAAAAAATTAAAATTACCTATGAATAAGACTTTTGAGTGGGAAAGTGGGAGCCTATTGGATATTCAATTCACATTAGCACTACGGCAGGGCAAGATATGAACAAAAAAAGGAATGGCAGATGGGGTCACTTTAACAAAACCCTCAGCAATTCAGTAACAACACTTTTGCTCAGGACACAACCTGTGTCCTGAGTGTGTGCTGCAAGGGTTTCTGCACACTTTTTGCAATATGGACGCAGGTCCAAATATGAGCAAATATAAGAACGGCAGATGGGGTCACTTTAACAAAACCCTCAGTATGAGCAAATATGAAAACGGCAGAGGGAGTCACTTTAACAGGAACCACAGGATTTTTGCACACAGAACACACCTAATGCTTAAACAACTGTATATATACTGGTTTGCTATGTACTGAACAAGAAGAGAGCAGCTGTATGTTTAGCAGCATTACACAGACTGCACTGACATGGAGAACAGAGATGTCACTTCCTGACGCCCTTTTTCTGATATCTGACAGGCTGGTTCCACTAATCTTTTTTTATTTTATCAGTCCTCCTCTCGCCCACCCACCTCCCCATACCCTTTGCTTGTGAACTGCCGCTCCACTTCCGCTATTAGCATGTACAGTCCCCTCTTGCCCGTCCACCTCTCCATACTCCTTGCTACTGTATTAGGCTGCTCCGCCCCCGCTGTTACCATGTACACCCTGTGGTATAGCAGGTCCGCGGCTTTAAAAAAACAAATAAGGGCCAGGTTTTAAATCCGTATAGCCATGTCATTCTCCATGGGCACTATTGCACGACCGCAGGGAGTTAATGAGGTAGTTGGAGCGAGTCGCACCTGCACATGTGGGTGCAATCATTCTCAATTGCTTCATTGGCTTCCTGCGGCGTGTGATTTAGGTGCTATGCCCATGGAGGCGCGGGGGTATGTGTGTGTGTGTATGTATATATATATATATATATATATATATATATATATATATATATATACGGATCAACAGCAGAAAGGGGGATGGATATAGATTGATAGATTGATCAAGGAGAGGAGGAAGAATAAGGAGGTTAAAAAACATGAAAGAGCAGTCTTGGAATGTACGATCTGGCCACCTGTAAGGAGGAGACAGCATGAGCTGGGGCCCCGCGAAGGAGCATTTATTTGTAGCACTCTAGGGGCTAGTTCGTCCCACTGAATGTTCTGTTGGAGTGGGGTGAGCAAGGCAGGTGTCCTCCAGAGGGATTGGAGGAGCGACTGCGTGAGTGCGAAGGATGAAGGGAGGAGAGCCGACCTCAGACGGTCTGGCAATGATGTCCATAAGGAAGCCAAGACAGAGGGCGGCCGATAGGAGCTCGTGGCTGTTGGGTCTCCGCCAGCTGCGGGAGCAATGAGTGAGCCAGGGAGAATGAGAGACGGAGGTGGGCTGAGATCGTGATGAGAGAGATTGCATTTTAACTTCTGATTTTAACGGATTTATTTATTGATAATTGTTTTTATCCCCACTGAACACTTGTTTTTATGGATTATTTATTGAAACCAGATGCACTGCATTTTTTGTTTGGACACTGTGATTTTTGTTTTAATAAAAACACATTGGCACTTTTGGAAATATCCCCTGGCTTCATTTGAGAATTGTCCTCATTTGTCAGCTCATCTCGGTGACATTACCGACAGTGTCGGGTTCAGGACTCCTGTAAGGACGATGGGAGCGTGGAGCGGACCTGCATCGTCACACACACCCTCTTGAAAGCTCACCTCCCCATACTCTTTGCTTGTGAACTCCGCTCCGCCTCGTCCCCGCTATTAACTTTAGCAATGAGTGGCAACATCCCGGCCCATGCCTCTCCCCTCGCCACTTGCGATCCTGCTTCTAAAATATTTGCCCACCCACCCGCTCGTCCCTTGCCATCTCTGCAGATCATTAGATCTGCCTGTGTCTGTAGATCTGCAGCTGTCATCTCACAATGTCATGCAAGATGACAGCCAGGTGCTCAACTGAATTAGCCGGGCGGAACGTCCGAATAAAAGACGCTAGGGAGAACACTGGACTAGACAGACAAACATGCAAATAATATACAGAACAAGGGGTTAGCCATTTACTGATTATTTACAGTTCTAATTTATCTTGGAACAGAAAAAAATAGTTTTATTATATCAAGTCTTTAAATATGATGTTTGATGTTGTGTGGAATTGTTGCTGTTGTTCCTTTTACTCCAGGTTTTTTGCATTGGAGTGCACGCTTTTTGCTGCATGATCCATTGTCTGTGGTGCTCTGTGCTTTTTTCAGTAAGGCTCTTTGCAGTGTTGTCTGAAACTTCACAGGGAAAAGCATTACTCTTTCTGGAAAAGAGTTTAAATGCTGAAGTTTCCCTTCTTGGAGAAATGGTCGCTTCTCAGCCTTCAGGGCTGGACTCAGTGATTGGCTTGGCAGACTGAATCTCTGCTTTCAGGTCCATAAAGAAAAGAGACTTGTCAGTTTTCAGCTCCTTAAATAGGGGGCGGCTCACCAGCTTTTTAGTTTCACAGAGCTGGTTTCACAGGGTGGAAGAGGTCATTTTGGAGAGTTTGAGAGCAAAGCGTCCTGAGAGAGGAGTGCAGCTATCTTTGAGCAAACTTACAGGGTCTCATGGTTGGATTAAATTCACTTTCAGTTACAAAGTCAGTGCCTTCTCGCTGGAATGTTATTACGTCCTTTCTGTTTCACACCTTTTAGCCTGAAAGGGTCTCTGCAAAGAGGTAGGTTCAACTCTGATTAACACCTTTGTTATCAGTTGATGTACAGGATGGTAGTAATAGTTTAATCCCTTACTTTGAAATGTAAGTAGAGGTTTGGTGCAGGTAGATGTCTTAATCCCTATTGAATCTTCTATTTTTACAGGCCTGAAGTGCTACTAAAGTATGGCTTAATGGTCAATGCCACCTTTTCTTACAGGGTCAGGAAGTATACTTATTTAAACAGGAACTGGGTGTGAAATACAAAACGCTACAAAACTGTAAAGAGGCCAGAAGTAAATTAGTAAGTGGCTGGAATCTTTATCTCATACAAAATATGAGAAGAGTATGTAGTAGTGTAAACCTAGGACACTAGTTTTTCACAGTAGAAATTGGGACACTGAAATGAGAAAAAAGGACATTTAAATGCCCACTCGTGATCTTCTTATTCAAACCTTCTTGTTATCTTCTTCTACCATATGGTACAGATCCTTTAACTTTGTTGCTCCTCGTCCTTGGAACTCCATCCCTCAGCATTGATTCACTTCCCAACTTCAAATCAAGACTTAAAACTTACCTTTTCAAACCTGCCTATTCCCCTGATTTGGTTTTTTTGCACTTTATGACCATAGTTTCATAATGTTATTTTGTTTTAATTATATGTTTTTCCTTTACTTATTGTCATGAAAGGCACCTTTAAACAAAATGATTTTTATTATTATTACTACTACTACTACTACTGGCTGTGCAAAACAATCCATGTTAAACACATGGAAATAACTAAACAAGTCAGATTTTACTTTTGTGCTTGATCTTTCAATTCATTTAGGTTTGATCTATAACAAAGTTTATTTCAACTAGTGCTGTCACATACAAATTTGAAGGAAGAATATGTGAGATTTTACACAACCCTTAATATCTGAAATAAAATTCAAAGGTCTAAATCTTTCCACCCTGCTTTATGTTACTGCAGGCAACAATGTGTCATTTGGTGGAGGGCCAACCCATACTGGGAGATTTATAATCAGGCTCAGGTTGCAGCCATACTTTACATCACTAATGAGGAAGGAACAAGTGTGTACTTATACAAATAACAAAATAAAAAATATATACATATCAATAGACTCATTTTCTAAATCACAAAATGCCATGATGCTAACTACCACTGTGATGAAACTTTCAACGTATTCAAAGTACCAGAGTGTTCGAATTACACTACATACTGTGTGCATGCAGGACTTACTGATGCAGCTGTCCTAAACCCTGCACACCTCACCCCTTCATACTTCACAATACTGTATAAATTTTGCTTGCACTGCCTTTATCTCTCTGCCAGCTCATCTTCAAATATGTTCTATCTCCAAATAAACCTAAAATTCAAACAAATGTTTTTTTATGTTATTTGAGAGTTGTTTCTTTTTTTCCAAATAAAAATCAAAGCAATCAACACCATAAAAAGTAATTTATGTGATCAAGACATTTCAAAAGGAAGTACCAACTGTATAAATATTAAAATCAGCAAATTATCATAAAATTCATTATATCTGCCTTAATTCTAACCAAATTTTTGAGTGGTTATCTTGTATTGTCATCATTAAAAAATAAGGATGAGGGAATACTTAAAATCACAATGCCACCTTCTAAAACATTTACTTATTTTAATTCCAAAGCACAGTACATAAAGATGTTATTGTCTCAATTTATATATAAAAGACTACTTAGCGAAATGTCCTGCTCTCAGTGTCTGTGCATGTCTGACACTATTGATGCAAGTGCCAATTGTTGCTCCTTTCCAACAAAAAAAAAAAATCCCTTTTTTCGGGCAAATCTAACTGTTCTGGCAGTTCTAAGTAAGAACACTTTGCCATGATTAAGTCAATTCATGCATGAAGAGATTCACATTGTTGTGAAAGGCCGCGTTTTCAGTTTCAACATTATTAAAGCAATAGTATTTACAGTGCATCCGGAAAGTATTCACAGCGCATCACTTTTTCCACATTTTGTTATGTTACAGCCTTATTCCAAAATTGATTAAATTCATTTTTTTCCTCAGAATTCTACACACAATGCCCCATAATGACAATGTGAAAAACGTTTACTTGAGGTTTTTGCAAATTTATTAAAAATTAAAAAACTGAGAAATCACATGTACATAAGTATGCACAGCCTTTGCTCAATACTTTGTCGATGCACCTTTGGCAGCAATTACAGCCTCAAGTCTTTTTGAATATGATGCCACAAGCTTGGCACACCTACCCTTGGCCAGTTTCACCCATTCCTCTTTGCAGCACCTCTCAAGCTACATCAGGTTGGAAGGGAAGCGTCAGTGCACAGCCATTTTAAGATCTCTCCAGAGATGTTCAAATCGGATTCAAGTCTGGGCTCTGGCTGGGCCACTCAAGGACATTCACAGAGTTCTCCTGAAGCCACTCTTTTGATATCTTGGCTGTGTGCTTAGGGTCGTTGTCCTGCTGAAAGATGAACCGTCGCCCCAGTCTGAGGTCAAGAGCGCTCTGGAGCAGGTTTTCATCCAGGATGCCTCTGTACATTGCTGCAGTCATCCTTCCCTTTATCCTGACTAGTCTCCCAGTCCCTGCCGCTGAAAAACATCCCCGCAGCATGATGCTGCCACAACTTTGCTTCGATAGATAGAGATAGATAGATAGATAGATAGATAGATAGATAGATAGATAGATAGATAGATAGATAGATAGGACTTTATTAATCCCAGGGGGAAATTCACAAAATAATTTAAAAAAAAAAAAAAAAAAAAACCTTCTGCCCACTCCTCATGCAGCCCACGATAGCAGTGTCATCAGTGAACTTTTGGACGTGGCAGGACTACGAGTTGTATTGGAAGTCCGATGTATATAGGCTGAACAGGACCGGAGAAAGTACAGTCCCTTGTGGCGCTCCTGTGTTGCTGACCACAATGTCAGACGTGCAGTTCCCAAGACGCACATACTGAGATCTGTCTTTAAGGTAGACCACGATCCATGCCACTAGGTATGAATCTACTCCCATCTCTGTCACCTTGTCCCTAAGGAGCAGAGGTTGGATTGTGTTGAGGGCGCTAGAGAAGTCTAGAAACATAATTCTTACAGCACCAATGCCTCTGTCCAAGTCGGAGAGCGATCGATGTAGCATATAGATGATGGCATCCTCCGCTCCCACCTTCTCCTGATATGCAAACTGCAGAGGGTCGAGGGTGTGTTGAACCTGTGGTCCAGGTGGTGAAGCAGCAACCTCTCCATGGTCTTCATCACATGTGATGTCAGAGCAACAGGCCAGAAGTCATTCAGCTCACTAGGACGTGATACCTTTGGGACTGGGGTGATGCAAGATGTTTGGTCTGCAGGGATGGTATTGGCCTGGTGATGAGCGGTGTCTGGTTTCCTCCAAATGTGACGCCTGGCATTCACACCAAAGAGTTCAATCTTTGTCTCACCAGACCAGAGAATTTTCTTTCTCATGGTCTGAGAGTCCTTCAGGTGCCTTTTGGCAAACTCCAGGCGGGCTGCCATGTGCCTTTTACTAAGGAGTGGCATCCGTCTGGCCACTCTACCATACAGGCCTGATTGGTGGATTGCTGCAGAGATGGTTGTCCTTCTGGAAGGTTCTCCTCTCTCCACAGAGGACCTCTAGAGCTCTGACAGAGTGACCATCGGGTTTTTGGTCACCTCCCTGACTAAGGCCCTTCTCCCCTGATCGCTCAGTTTAGATGGCCGGCCAGCTCTAGGAAGAGTCCTGGTGGTTTCGAACTTCTTCCACTTACGGATGATGGAGGCCACTGTGCTCATTGGGACCTTCAAAGCAGCAGAAATATTTCTGTAACCTTCCCCAGATTTGTGCCTCAAGAAAATCCTGTCTCGGAGGTCTACAGACAATTCCTTTGACTTCATGCTTGGTTTCTGCTCTGACATGAACTGTCAACTGTGGGACCTTATATAGACAGGTGTGTGCCTTTCCAAATTATGTCCAATCAACTGAATTTACCACACGTGGACTCCAATTAAGCTGCAGAAACATCTCAAGGATGATCGGGGAAACAGGATGCACCTGAGCTCAATTTTGAGCTCCGTGGCAAAGGTTGTGAATACTTATGTACATGTGCTTTCTCATTTTTTTTATTTTTAATAAATTTGTAAAAAAACTCAAGTAAACTTTTTTCATATTGTCATTATGGGGTGTTGTGTGTAGAATTCTGAGGAAAAAAATGAATTTAATCAATTTTGGAATAAGGCTGTAACATAACAAAATGTGGAAAAAGTGATGCGCTGTGAATACTTTCCGGATGCACTGTACATATGTCACATTATGGAGCTGCACACCAGTGATAAGCATGCCACACTTTTCCAGATGCATCCCCACAAGCAATGAACTGTAAAACTACTGATAATACAAAAGAAAAAACACACACATACAGTACAAACATTTGTGTGCGTGTGTGAGAGAGAGAGAAAGAGAGAGACTTTATTAATCCCCAAGGGGAAATTCACATACTACAGCAGCAGCATACTGATAAAAAACAATATTAATTAAAGAGTGATAAAAACACAGTGCAAGTTAAAAAGTGCAAGGTGGAGAGTGCGAGGCAGGTATAACAGTCAATAACATTGTGTGTGTGTCTTTCTGCTTTTTGTTGGTAGTGGTGAATCAACTGAGTTAAGCAGTTAAAAACAACTGAAACAAGAAAGTAAACATAATATCCATCACTATTCTTCTCATTTTGGTGAATGTTTTATTTCCGCACCTCAATCACAGGTTAATTGACCTCATTCCAGTTAGTAGAGGATGTTTGCATAAACATTTCTTGAAGTGAATATGCACTCTATCCACAGCTGATTCCTGACCTGTGCCACATGATGCTGGAATGGACTTCCAACTCCCCACAAGTGGGTTTAAAAAACAGACTGACAGCCAATCTTAGGCTCTCATTTACTGTAACTCTGTGGTTCTTGCTTGAAAACGGATAGAAGCAGCATTTTCTTGGAGCAAAGCTATCACATAACAAGTCATACTGATAGTGCATCCAGAGTTGTTAATCTAATTCTGACAGCTTCCATGTTTGTACAAGAGAGGTGTCCTTGAGTAGCAACATGGACACTGAGATGCACTAAAGTTCCCTGAAGTTAATATTTAAGTCAAAAAAACAGCATTAGTCTTATTTAACTAATGTTGGGGCTTTATCCATGTTTATTTGAAATCTTCATAAAAACGTACTTTCTAAGAAACAAATGACATGATCTAAACTAAAATGAATATTTGATCCTGATTAGGACTGAGTATGCATAGTGGCTCCAATTCTTACACATTCTGCTTTATATACTGCCTTGATGCCAACACAGTTCAAGTCCATAAAAGACCTTTCATATTCCCACTACATAATAGTTAAGCGTTTAACACAATAAACCCATTTAAGCTCATCACCAAGCTGGACACTTCACTGCGCAGCTGGGACTAAACGTCTTAATTGGCAGACCCCCAGGTGGTTTGAGTGGGTGGCCACATTTCATCATCTCTCACCCTTAGTCCAGATGCTCCACAGGGCTGTGTTCAGATTCCTCTGCCATACTCCCTACGATTGTATGGCTGCACACAACTTCAATATCATTATCAAGTTTGCTGATGGCACAGCTGTGGTGCTAGTATAATTTGGATGGGACTTGGATGAAGTGCAGAGTCTGTTACATTGGTGTCAGGATGACAGTCTACTCCTGAATGTTAGCAAGACAAAGGACCTGATTGTGGACTCTGAGGGAAAACAGCAGTGATACTACCATTCTCTTAGAATTAGGTGGACTGTTTTAGATACACTGTGGTCCACACCACAGTAGACTTGACCAAGTCCAGCCACATCATATCACAATATCTTTACCACCTCTGGGATTTTAGGCTGCCCTCCCACTTACTAAAGATAGAATTTCTACATATTGACCAACAAAAGTATCCTGACAGCATGTACCAGGACTGCAAAGTTCTGCAGATAGTGGTCTGGATGGCTGAACACATCACTGGGTGGGCACTCTTCAATTTCGACAACATCTACACCAAGTGTTATCAGACCAGGGAAACACAAATTATCAGAGATACTAGCCATTCCACCAACAGCCTCTTCACAGTGCTGCAGTCAGTGAAGCATATCGCTGCCTAAAAAGCAGTTCAGAGAGAGGCCGAGGAGGAGCTTCTTTCCACAGTTCACACGGATTCCAAATGAAGCCAAGTGTCTTAACCTTCAAGAAATTAGTTCTCTTTTATTAAGGTATGCAAATTATTATCTGTTTTTTATCATTTTGATATAAGACTATTGCTGTCATTTAACAATGACTTCTATTAATAAAGTCGTGCACTACTGCTTATCATCCTTTTATATTCTACTTAATGTATAGTCTCTTGAGTTTGGCAACTAAACTTTTGACTGCCATTTTACTGTGCATATTAATTGTATATGACAAATAAAATTTGCTTTTATTTGAACCCTTATTATTCATTTAAGAGCACTTTAGTTATTTTTAACCACTTGATGGTGCTCCTATTTAATGAAAGGCATATTGTAACAAAATGCCTCAAACAAACAGAGAAGCTCAATTAAAATGATGTTTGAGAGGTTAAACATAGATGATAGGGATGGGCGTTACTGGAGTGCAGTCACACGTAAATAATGGCAATGCCTTCATCCGCAGCGTGTTGTCTACTAGTAACTTGTCATACATTATTTATGTTTGGCGCTCCTAAACAGTGAAGGCACGTAACTGAATGAGAACTTCATAAAAATATGGCATACAAAGGAAGACTCGCTTTCTGTCGGTCCCATTCAAGACGATTCTGCAGGTAAGTCGCTCGGATATGAACGGTGGTCGTGGATCGCGGCTCACTAGCACGTTTCATTTACGCGTGCATGGCAACAAGACAACTTTTAACGTGCACCAACATCTGCTTTCCGTTCAAATCTTACAGCAACAAGAGTATTTGTTGCGAATCAATTAAAACCACATCAATCGATTAAAAAAAATCACTTATAACACAACCGAGAATTTTTTTTCCCTTTACTTAAATTTGCTTTTAACGGAGCCGTGTTTCATCACTCCACCACGCAATACCGGTCCCTACCTCTGTAACCAGCAGCCTGAAGAATGAATCATCACCCTTCTCCTTATCATCACAAAAAAATCACTACAGTACTCTGCGGACTTGACGAATAATCTATTTATTTTATGGAACAAGGATTCAACCATTTGAGTTTCAGAACCTTAACGTTTGTTAGTAAACACCCGTTAACGCTTTTCCCTGGGAGACTCCGTGGCGGACTTCGACGAGAAGCCCAGCCCAGTAAGCGTGGCGCGCCAATACAGATGAGCAACCAACCCGCAGTGTCAGAGTATCTCCGCAGCAAGCATTACTTCTGTATCTTTACTTTAGGTAAATCAGCAACTGTCGGGTTATCTGGTCAACACAAATGAGACGATTTCGTGCATTTAAAAGAAACTCCAGTTTACCTTTCTGCGCACTTCATCTCTTCAAAATGCCCCCATTGCGTCCGGCCAGCGTGTCTCTCGCGCGGAACACGAAGACGGGAACAGTAGCTGTCTGTCGGAAAACGCTGACTCGCGCACCGACACGTGGGTTACGACCACAGGAAGTGAAACGTAGCACAGGCTTATCGAGCACATGGGCAGTATGCTCCTGCAACTGAGCGGTCGGATGGATTTCATTCTGAACTTTGGCTTTCGAAATCCCGCATTCTTTTGTTATGTCAATCAACTTATAGTTTTACGCAAGACAAAGCTCGCGGGACAAATTCATGAACTTGTAATTCAGAGTATCGAGGTTTTGATAAAATAGTGCATGGGAATACACCGCGCTTGGTCCTAAAAAATAACCTACTTTGGAATATAATTACATTTTGAATACACGTTTACGTCCCCTTTATAACAGGAATCGGTATTTTTGGGGTAAAGATGTTTATTAGTAGCACGGAACCCCGCATAGGACGTGGGTAGAAAAACAAGGGAACGACTTCCAACTCTTCTTTTTTTATTGGCAGTTGTTACACTCTGGTGCATTACTGCCATCTTCTGTACAATTTCCAATTGTTAGTAACCTTTTTAACGTCTTCTTGATTTAGTTAACTTATGTGCACGTTTAAGTTAAAATGTTCCATCAATTTAGTTACTGTGTTTAATTAAAAAGTGCCTTGAGTTTATGCAGTTTGTGTGTTTAATTAAAACGGTCGGCCCTTCGATTCATTTCTACTTCCTGCATTTATATAATACGTTAGCTCGATTTAGTTAATCTGTGCTATTAAATAAAACATTCATTCGATTTAGTGTGTTTACTTTAAACATTCTCTCGATTTCGGAAATTCGTACATTTAAGTAAAACATTTCCTCGATTTCTTTAGTTTGTTTAATCAAAATGGTCAGTCGGTTTAGGTAATGTGTGCGTATTTTTTAATTGAAATATCCCCTTTGGTCATTCTTCAGTTTGATTAAAGCATTCCCTCGGTTTAGTTAATTCGTGGACTTGCATAAAAAGTTCCCTTGATTTAGTTTAATTAAAATGTTCCCTTGGTTTATGTAAGTCATGTATTTAATTAAAACATTCCCTCCGTTTAGCTAATTTGTGCACATTTTAATTAAGACGTTCCCTCAATTTATATAATTCAAACGGCCGCATAATTTAGTCCATGCATTTGCCGGTGTTCTGTGCAAAAGCAAACGAGCTCAATTGTCTTGTGAGAAAGTTAAATCAGAGCTGGCATTTGTACCTGTTGTCACTCAACACAACGTCTGAGGAGTTGTCAAAAGCAAGACTGTACAAAGATCACCATAACATCATTTTGAACACTCCCGCTGTAATAGTTAAGGTGATGGTGGGTCAAATGATGCTTTGGGACTCTCACACCTAATCCAAAATAATCTCCAGGATTTAGGCAATTTAGGAGAACAATAATTTGTGGACTACACAACACAGCAGCATAGGGTACAATATCAAAATTAGCTGCAAAATAAAATGGTATAGGTGATCATTTTAAAGGAAAGCCTTTGGGCTTTTCAAAACAATAAAAATCTAATGCACAGGGCCAGGTTGACCCTTTAGTGGCTGAAAAGTAGAAAAAAGAAGGTCCTGAAATGGCTTCTTACAGTTCGTCTACACCCTGCAATAGCCATGCAGTCTTCCAGCTCCTTGCAGCTGATCAGCAGTAAATCAGTTAACTTCTCTGAAGTTGGCATAGCGTTGAAGGTAGAATGAATTAGCCCCGAGAGTTGCTGCTCTTTGCTCAGATTGAGTCACTACAATACTGTCATTATTCATTCCCAAATCAAAAAAATACTTATCTTGGTGGTGCTATCCATTACGCTCTCCATGTACAATAATAAAGTACAGCAGTGTACAGACTGAAGTGTTAACAAAATCGTGAGAAACAATTGCAATATATAAACAACTTACATACATTTAGGGAAATTTTTAATTAAAATGTGAGCAAGAATTGTAAATTGTTACATTTTTTTTTTACCTCTCGGGGGACCCATAGTACAATTCCAGTCTGGCTTTTGAGCTGGTCATAATACAGAAACGGCACCAACCTGTGTTGTAAATGATATTCTAATACTCTGATGAAACATATTCCACAGAAATCATGTTGTTAGATTTACACACATTTGGCATCATTGACAGTTCTACTTTAGTGCACAGGATGGAAAATTACATTGGGCTCACAGGCAATGTGCACGGTGTTGGTTTAGTTATTTATCAAACCGATTCCAGTACATACAATGATGGAGTACTGTAAGCATATTTCTGTATTTAGAAGTTAAAAATGGTGTCTTGCAAGGGTCGGTATTGTAACCTTTACTGTTTCACTTTACATGCTACCATTGGGATCTATCATCAGAAAATGTAACATTAATTTCCACTTGTATGCAGATTACCCCTTATTATATGTGTATTTTAGACCAAATGACATTTCTCCGATGCTGTCCTTACTTAGTTGTGTCGTTGAGTTAGTGTATTGAGTGGATGTATGAGAACTACTTGACGGCAACAACTTTCTGTCACTTTGTAAGCTCAGTGAGAATCAACAATCATTTTACTGAATCTACACACAACCTAGGTGTTATCATTGACACTAACAGGTCACTTAAAACATACAACACTATCCAAAATATTTTTTCATCCCAAAAATATTGGAGAATTGACATTTTTCTAAATATGCAGATACTCAAAAATTAATTAATGCATTTATTTTTAGTTGGATCATCTGCCACAATGTGTTATTCAGTGGTGGTTCAAATTGTTCTTTATACTGCTTTCAGTTAATTCAAAATGCTGCTGCAAGAATTATTACATGAACCAGAAGATACAAATAAATAACTCCAGATCTCAAGTCCTTATATTGGCTCCCAGGGCTGATTTCTAAACCTTCCTTTTAACATATAAAGCCTTAAATGGCCAAGACCCTACTTACTTATGTGACAGTATCATTACTTACAAATCAGAGAGCACGTTGAGATCTCAAAATGCCTGCGTACTTAAGATTCCAAGGATTATTAAAATAACAGTGGGAGGTCAAGTTTTTAGGTACAGGGCCCCAAAGTTGTGGAATGATCTGTTTGCTTATATAAGAGATGCCCATTCAGTCTCAGCTTTTAAATCCAGGCTGAAGACTCACTACTTCAGTTTAGCATACCCTGACTAGAACTGCTGATTGGCTGTGCATAATACATTTATGTATATTAGTTATTTGAACAGAAATATAAGCATCATAATAAATATATACAGTATATCAATTTAGAATATAATGCAAGATGAAACACAGAAGTTATACATTACGGGAAAGCTTTCAATTTCTGCACACATTTGTAGAATCATTTACCAGGCTAAAATTCACGTAGAAAAAAATCTAAAATTAATCAATAAAGTAAGAAAAAAAGAAATCCAGCTCTTTGATATGATCCTCTAATTTGAAGCGTTATATTTTTATGATTTCCCCAACAGTTGGCAGTGTTCGAAAGAAAAGCAGGTTTTTAGCATTGTTAGTATTGATTTTACTTCCAACACTTTGCACAAAACAACCCCTCAGAGAAGCAGTAAACAACTGGGAAAGCCAGGCCCTGCTTTATTTGAAATGTCATACACAATTCTGATTTGCAGGAGATTCCATGCCATGATTTCGCGAATGCCAATATTTGACCCATCTCTACAGCAGGTACATTACATTGTGTTTATTTTTAAATGTAAAGTGCTTGTCATAAACATAAGTACACAACAGATAAAAAACATCTTACCAAGTATGATCTATTTGAAGTACTAAATGTTTAAATGTCCTAAAAGCATCTTATCACTGAGAAATGCGTGGGACTAGTTCACTTATTATGAGAAGTTTTAGAACGCTAATATTTACACTGAACTTGACATATTGCATACACAGTGATTAAAATGTAAACCTCAGGGAAAAATAGTTTGTCCTACTTATTATTATCAGAGTAAGCACATTCCTTGAACTGTTCACCTCAGGGGTCTGTTCTATTATCTCTTTAGGACATACTCTACACCAGTGTTTTCCAACCAAAGGTTTGCGGACCAGTAAAAGTCTACAATATTTTGTCCAGTCCGGAAAAATTAATAACTTCTCAGATCATGTTTTAGCCAGTGTGAACACTTTTCAGATAACATTTCAAACCAAAACTTGGATCTTCTATCTGATTCAAAAGGTTCTAAAACGCATTCTATAGAATCCCAACCTCTGTACATCATACAGACCAATTTCACTTTTTAAAAATTTTATTAATTTTATTGTAATCATTTCATACAAATAGATCAATTTATAACAAAAAAAAAAAAAATTGAAGACAAATCAAACCCCACCCCTGAGGAGGAGAGCTTAGCCAAAGGAGAATTGCTTAGGGCTTTTTAATAAGGCAACAATAAACAAAAGAAAGGAAGAAATATATATAGGTAAATAAAAAATGGAGTAGGGAAATAAATGTGGTAATAGTTAATTCTCTTATTCTAAAATAATATTGATTAGATCCTGCCAGGTTTTGAAAAAATTCTGTACAGATTCTGTAACTGAGAATTTGATTTTTTCCAATTTCAAATAATATAAAACATCGGTTTCCCACTGACTTATCAGAGGAGAGTTAGGATTCTTCCAATTTAACAAAATAAGTCTGCACGCCAAAAGTGTAGTGAATGCAATCACCGTTTGCTTGTCCTTCTCCACTTCAAGTCCATCTGGAAGAACACCAAACACAGCTGTTAATAGGTTAGGAGGGATTGTGACCCCAAGGCTGTCTGAAAGGCACTTAAAAATTTTGGTTGCAGCATTCACAGGTTGGATCTTGCCCTGGAAACATTTTGGACAGTTTTAAGCGAGACAGATTAGCTCGATATATAATTTTTAGTTGAATAATTCTATGCTTTGTGCATATGGTATTAAAAACTGGATATGTTTGCGAGGGTTGAAAGACCAATTGGTCTTTCAGACCAATTTCACTTCTAAATAATGATGTTAAGATACTCTCAAAAATCATACCTAAAAGGATGGAGAAAGTGCTGCCTTCGGTAATATCACAGGATCAAACTGGATTTATCAAGGGTCGACACTTATCCTCCAATCTTTGACGCCTGTTTAATGTAATATACTCACCAACAAAGTCAAACACCCCAGAAATATTATTATCATTGGACGCAGAAAAAGCATTTGACATGATTGAATGGAAATACCTTTTTACTACATTAGAGAAATTTGAGTTTGGCCCGAACATTTGTGCATGGATCAAACTACTGTATACCAATCCAGAAGCTTCAGTTTGTATTAACAATATTTGTTTAGACTACTTTAAATTAGAACATGGTACCAGACAAGGATGCTCCTTGTCACCACTGCTATTTGCAACCACCATTGAACCACTGGCGGTTCACTGTCAAAATGCAGATCAGATGAATGGGATTATTACAGAAGGACTGGAACAGAACATTTCTCTATATGCAGATGATATGGTACTGCATATATCAGACCCACAAAATTCTGTGCCTGCAGTCTTAACAGCACTTACAGAATTTCAAAACATCTTTGGTCTCAGAATTAATTTGAATAAAAGTGAGCTCTTTCCAGTGAATTCTCAAGCACACAATATTAGATTGGACACCTTCCCTTTTATTATTGCAGATCAGTTTAAATACCTAGGGGTAAACATCACAAGTAAACACAAAGCTGTTTATCAACAAAATTACACCGGCTATATGGAAAAAATTAAGCAAGACTTGCATAGATGGTCAACCCTTCATCTCACTCTAGCTGGAAGAATTAACGTTGTTAAGATGAATATTCTTCCTAAGCTTCTTTTTTTATTTCAAAACATTCCAGTATGCATCAATAAATCATTCTTTAAGCAATTAGATTCAACAATAACCTTATTTATTTGGAACTCAAAACATCCACGTTTTAAAAGAGCGACCCTACAAAGACCTAAGGCAGAAGGTGGCATGGCTCTACCTGACTTTCAGTTTTATTACTGGGCAGCAAACATACAAGCTATAAAAACCTGGACACAAATAGATGAACACACACAGGCCTGGTCCGCAATAGAAGTAAAATTCTGCAGTACTTCTTTATATTCCCTGCTTTGTGCCCCAACAAATGCAAGGTATTAACAATATACTAATAACCCAATTGTGCTTCACTCACTCAGAATATGGAACCAATGTAGAAAGCATTTTAAGATGGAGAAGCTTTTATCTGTGGCACCTCTGCAAGAGAACCACCTTTTTTTAACCCTCGCAAACATATGCAGTTTTTAATATCTGGAAAAGATTTGGGATTAAATTGCTCAGAGATCTTTATATAGACAACATCTTTGCATCCTACGAACAATTACATTCCAAATTTAACTTTCCAGCTACACATTTCTTTCACTATCTTCAAATTAGGAACTTTGTTAAACAGAACCTGCCCGATTTTCCTCATCTTGTACCCTCGTCCACGCTGGAAAAAATACTGCTCAATTTCAGAGACTTAGACACCATCTCTGCAATATATAAGATTACTTTACAGCCCCTCCCTTTCAAAGATCCAAGAGGACAATGGGAAAAAAAGATCTCTTAATCAATATATCAGAAAAGGAGTGGAAAACAGCAATGCAGAGACTTCACTTGAGCTCCATATGCACAAAGCATACAATTATACAACTCAAAATTATATATCGAGCACATCTGCCTCGCCTAAAACTGTCCAAAATGTTTCCAGGGCAAGATCCAACCTGCGAACGCTGCAATCAAGTGCCAGTCTCACTGGGTCACATGTTCTGGGCCTGCACCAAATTAACATCATTTTGGCCCAAAATTTTTAAGTGCCTTTCAGACAGCCTTGATGTCACAATCCCTCCTAACCCATTAACAGCTGTGTTTGGTGTTCTTCCAGATGGTTTTAAAGTGTAGAAGGACAAACAAGCTGTGACTGCATTCACTACACTTTTGGCACGCAGACTTATTTTGCTGAACTGGAAGAGTCCTAACACTCCTCTTTTAAGTCAGTGGGTAACTTATGTTTTATACTATTTGAAATTGGAAAATCTTCAAATATACAGTTAGAGGTTCTGTACAAAATTTTTTTAAAAAACTGGTAGGATAAAATCAATAACATTTTAGAATAAGCTCTTAAAGCACCAAGGAAGCAATTATCTCCGCATCTCTTTTTCCTCTCCATTCATCTCTACTGGCCTATTAAACTCATCAATTTAGGTATGTCTACAAGCCTTAAGTTTTACTCTGTTGGCCATGCTCTCCCTCTCTGGGGTGGGGGTCAACTTGTTTTCTTTGTTTTTTTTTTCAATCCTATTATTATTTGTAAAAAATTGATTGATTTGTATGATTACAATAAAATTATAAATAAAATTAAAATAAAAAAAAAAGAATCACAACCTCTTATGTACACTGGTTTTGAATTTAATCTCTAATCCTGGAATCCCCTTAATGCCCATAGGATCATCAGGCTCAACACAAGTTCCCCACCGCTGTTCACATTCACCTTCTCATTCCAGGAGTGGAACTTCTTCTGTATACTTCCATTGTTTACTTTCTGTTCGATTAATTTACAAGTAAATTTTTGGTTTTTCAACTGCAATGCTTGTGCCTCAAGTTGCACTGTTACCCACAAACAACACTGTTGAGGTTTTCATAATTTTAATTTCTCACAACTAAAACATAGGCAATCTTTTACTTGTTGCTAGCTTTTTGAAATCACCATTAAAACAGGGGTATTTTACTGTGGGCTGAAGTGGTCTTTTGCCTCGTTAAACAAACATTTTAGTTTAATATATTTTTCATACACCATAAAGAAGGACTACTTCAGATTATTTTTCAGTTTTCCTTAATTAGTTACAAATGTTTTCCCTGAAATGAACCAACAACTTTGAAGTTAACTTTCTCCACAACATACCTAAGTAATACAACATTTTCAGCCATGTCAGTACTAAAAACAAAATACAGGAACCAAACGGATGTTGATGCCACATTATGCCTTGCAGAAACCTCACTGAACCCATGCCTTCAAAAGAAAATGGTGAGAAACAGCAGCAGACTTCTCACTAAATATAGGAAAACAAAAATAAATGCATTTAAAAAATAAAACTCCCTACAAATAAACAAATTTTCGATTTTTGTCTTTACCAATCTCCAAATTTGCAAAGAAAGATCGTTCAGATTGGCTAAGATTTGCTCAAGTTATTGTTTGCCAAAGTAAAATGATTTAATTTGTGATATTTCCATTTATAGCATTTGTTTGTCTCTAGAAACAATTGTATTTTTTTTTTTTACTTTTCAACAAACAGACTGAAGTCAATCAGAAAATAAATTGTTTTGAATGTTTTTTAAAGGAAATACAAACAAATCTGAAGTTTCTAATCTCAGAAACAATCAATCATCAACACAACCAATTTTGCACTGAAAGTAGTATATTAACAAAACCTACTGGATCAATTTGATACAGAGTAAATATGATTATTATATTTTCTACCTCGCAGGACCTTGAAGATTTTCTCAAGTCTTCTGTCAATATCCAAGACAAAAAGGCTGAAAACCACTGCTGTCCACTAATGGTTACCACAATGACTCTGATAAGGTTTCTCTTAAAATCTGCTAATGACTCAATGATGTCTACTTAATGAGAACGAAATCAGTCGTGGCCCAGTGGTAGATGACTTTGTTAACTGGTGTGTGACTAAAACATTACAAGAGCTAAGGAACTAATAATTCATTTTGGAAGAAAAACCATTCACCCACAAGAAACAATTATCAAAGACAAGACAGTGGAGACTATTGAATGTTATAAATAGCTGATGACAATCATAGACTTAAAACTGACTTTTAATGAAATGTACCTGTAAAAAAGGTAGAAAGCGCCTCTATTGTCTAAGAAAGTGGAGTCTTAACTATGACTCGTACCATTATTTCAGTCTTTTATACATCTTGTATTGAGTTTATCTTTACTCATATTCTGCTGACCTGGTTTGGATGTCAACAACAAAAACAGAGTACATCACATTGTAAAATAGAGCAGTAAAATAACAGACCCTAAAAAAATCTGACAAACCTGATTAAAAAAAGTATCACAGAAACAGAGTGTGCTTTCTCAGACAGGACTCGCCCACTACTTTCTCAATTCCAGTTGTTGCCATCAGGTCACAGGGTCAAGATTCCACGATTCAAGTCCTATCTGCTGTTAATCTTCTGAATACGTTCAACTGTAATAAACGTCCGCAGACTTGAATCATAGAATGAATAGTTATCATTTGCATTAATCATTAGTCAAGTCTTAATTTCATATGTATGATTTAATGTTATACCATACATATTATGTTTACTGCTATACTTGTATTTACTTGTACAATGTTTCTGTTATAAATTTTGTGTTTTTAATGTTTTGTTGTTAACGCTGCCTGTAAAACCAGCTGAGAATGAAAGTTCCCTTTTGGCACAATAAATTTCAATAGAACTGAATCTACATTTCCACTTTTCCCCACTTCCTTTTTAGGTATTTTTTTTATTTAAAAATACATTTTTCAACATTGTTGGTTAACACTATAATCATTTTAACCCACATAACACAATACGACACTGATTTCAAATATTACTGTTAGACTATGTGCAGAACTCACTGTTAGCTACAACTCAGCCTTGTTATTGATTTTATGAACCTCAGGTAACATTA
This sequence comes from Erpetoichthys calabaricus, assembly GCF_900747795.2. Classification (NCBI taxonomy): domain Eukaryota; kingdom Metazoa; phylum Chordata; class Cladistia; order Polypteriformes; family Polypteridae; genus Erpetoichthys; species Erpetoichthys calabaricus. Next base: position 108,470,535 of record NC_041394.2, on the reverse strand, counting down.
CCTGAACCTTTCCTTCCATAACAACTTTGTCTTCTGCAGAACATGCAACAGAAACCCATGCAATATTTTTTCTGATTTTTATCACTTCCACTGTTGCCAAGACCTCTTCTCCAATATACAATGGTGCAGAGAAACGGATTTGTTGAGAGAGGAATATACATCCAGCTCCGGGCATTTTTGTCCCCAAAACTGCAGAAACCAATCCATTAATTAACATTCCATGAACAATGGGCCTTTTGAACAATGTACTTTTAGCATATTCTTCATTGAGGTGGAGTGGATTTGCATCTCCAGTTAACTCAGAAAATGTTGTAACATCAGATTTAGTAAACACTTTTCTAAGTTCCGCTTTGGCTCCAACATGAACAGGTCTGCAGTCAATGTTCCTAACAGGAAATCCGAATATAAAACCACGATGCAGCTGAAACATCTTTAACAGGTGTTGAGAGAAAATGAAGAATGTATCTCTACTACAAAACTGCATGTTACATGTAAACATCATTTGAACTTATTCGAGTTTCAGTGTTCTGCTGTTGCCACACAATGCTAGTAGAAATGGTGAAACCTGTGGAAGAGAAACATGTTAACTATACGTTCCTCAAGTTAAGTTGGATAAATACAAACATAAAAAGGTGGGGAAAAAAACTGCATTTTATTATAACAATGTTATGTATTTTATTAATATAAAATAATGTTATTTGTTTTAAAGCATGAACAAATAACTACCTCCATTCATTTTCTAAGTCACTTAACCTGTTCTTGGTTGTATGAATATGAACTAAACACGAATGCATGTAAGATGCCATACTTATGTTACATAGTTCAAATAAATGACTAAAATGTAATAAACGATTATTGAAAACAAAGGGAGGAAAGACTCATGTATTCACATAGACACCCTTAACAAACTATTTATTTGTCAAGTCAAAAGTCACGTTGAATCACAACTATTACAATTTTAGAACAAAGTATCACTTAATAAAAGTTGTTCTACATATTTTGAGAAAAATACTTCTGGGGTGACATAATGATTCACTTGGGGCCTCATGTATAACGCTGTGTGTAGAACTCGCACTATAACATGGCGTACGCACAAAAGCAAAAATGTTCGTACGCACAAAAAAATCCAGATGCATAAATCTGTGCGAACGCCAACTTCCATGTTCTTCCGCTACATAAATCCCAGTCAGTGTGAAAAGCAACGCACGTGCACACGCCTGCTGTCCTGCCCCAACTCCTCCCAGAATTACGCCTCTTTGAATATGCAAATCAATATAAATAGCCCTTAAGCTCAGCCTTTTGTGAAAAGACAATGGCAAAAGCATGAGAGGAAAATAGAAGAATTTCAGATAATACCAAGTGGAGGCAAGGAAAAACGTATCGTAGGTTTAAACAGTGGTATAAACAACAAAAGGAAGTTGATCGAGTGATGCAGCGTGTCGGAGAAACTCAAAACCTCAAGTTCACAAAGTCGCACAGTGCCCGAAATAAAAGAAGTCAGATATCAAAGTCGCCGTGAAAAGGCGAGTCATAGCCCACCATCTGAGTGTCATATGAAAGCTTATTAGGGTACAGAGGAAACAAAAAAGGCACACAGTGTGAAAAAAGCACAAAATGTCAACTTTAATCTCGAAATTTCCACTTTAATAAAGTAGTTTATTTTGTCATTAAAGTAGATCATAAACGTCTTCTTAAAATCTTTTAATTTACTAGCTTTTCACATCCCATCATAACTAAAGTAGCACGTTAAATGCTTTGTTTTGTATTTGATCTTCTATGTCTCTAATATTACAGCTCTCTGAATAATTAAAATGCTGAGATGTATACGTGATATAATTTTCATGATGACAGGAGTTAAAGCATGTTATTTAACATGGGAACACGTTGGCACAGTGATTGTTCACGTCTCACGCAAGATGCTTGCTGCGCCATGCGCGACCTTCGATGAAATACTTTACTGTAGCAGTACTGTCTCTTTCAAACGTACTAACCCCCAATTCCTGTCCTTACTTTTCTTTCTCCAAATACCCAATCACCACACAATCAGCTCTGTAATAGACGTTAAGCCATCTGTAAGCTTAGAACGCCGATTCTTCAAAACTTTTAAGGCACACTGAAATATCTTCATAGTACGTGTTTAATTGTTCTATCCATCCAGTGTCATGCCAGCACCAGCAAAAATACAGCGCGAGGCAGGAACAATCCGTGAACGGAGCGCCAGCTCCTCGCTAGCGCTGCAGCACCGTGTCCTCACATGTTTAATTATTAACAATATAGATTATTTAAATGATGTTAGTTTTATCTGCATAATATAATAAACATATTTTGCTGCATTTCACCTTAAAAATGATATCGTCAACATATGTAAATATGCGCTTTATAAAGTGGCTCAGGTTGTGCAATATTATAACTGCAGTGCAAATTTACAGTGAGGTAATTGTACTTATAAATAAAAACAGTTCTGCAAGGAGCACTTGATGGACTGAATGAGTGCGTTTATAGTTCTTGGGATGAAACTGTTTCCGAACTGCGAGTTTATACAGGAAAGGCTTTGAAGCTTTTCCCATGTGAGAGCAGTTCAATAGACAGCATGTGCTTGATGCTGTATACCGATAATTCTCTTTTTGATCAGATGCTGTACAGCTGTGATTCCCCACTCAGATATAGTAATATAAATACTCCAAGTGGTGCAGTGAGAGTAATATGGAAAAAGATGATCCTCTGTGGCAACCCCTAATGGGAGCAGCTGAAAGAAGAAAATGAAGGTGTAGTGAGAGTAACAACGCTAAAGCAGCTATGGTATTTGGAATACTTTGGCTATTCCCTGGACCATTATATTGTTACAGGTTAATTTCAATCAGATGCCTTAAACTAATAAACAATATGCTGTTCGTTTCAGTGTATATGATAAAGCTGCGTCAGGGATATGGATCTAAAAAAAGAAAGAGTAACCACACAGAACAGTACCACTGCTTTGAGGCTGGGTACCAGCTGTTAACTTTAAAATAAATTGTTAAAACAAGAACACAGGTACACTGTTGGAAACTTGCTAAGGGTAGATTTTGCAAAGTATATTTTCTTTAAAAGAACCATAGTTACATGGAATAAACTACCAACTAGTATGGTGGAGAATAGGACATACCATAAAATCAGATCCTGACACAGTGTTATTTCAGAGAACCTTGGTGAATGTTTATAAATATAAGAAAAGGCTGGCTATCATTTTTTTTTTTTTTTTTTTTTTTTTTTTTTTAAGGAGACTTCCTTTATTGTGTGTAGTGACATCCTTCACATCTTTTACAACTCTATGATGGCCAATGTGATTTTCTACAATGTGGTGTGCTGGGCTAGTAAGATCACCATGAGTGAGGTCTACCAAATCAACAAATTACAAGAGCAGGCCTAGCTATGTGAAGAACTCTGGACCCCCTGAATGTAGTAGCAAAAGAGAGGATTAAAACATTATGAACAATGCTGCACATCCCTCACACTTACACAGAGCACTTTCTGCCAACAAATTATTCAGCACAAGTACAGTAAAAAAATGAAAACGCTAAAAATGAAGCGACTTGCGAGAAAGTGGCGTTTTAAGCCTTCGGTGCCTTCTGTGATTCTGGGGAATGTGAACTCAATCTCAAATAAGATCGACGAACTGCCTGTGCTGGTGAAAAATGTCAGAACCTACAGAGAATGCAGTTTGTTGTGCTTTTGTGAAACGTGGCTAACTACCACCATCCCAGATGCTAACGTGGAGCTACCCGGGTTTAGCACAGTTAGAGCGGACAGAGATGCAAGTACCTGTGGGAAGCACAAAGGAGGAGGACTTGCTCTCTATGTTAATACATGGTGGTGTAACTCTGGACATGTTAACGTCAAAGTCTCCACTCGCTGCAGGGACATAGAACTGTTGGCCGTAAGTTTGCGTCCCTATTACATGCCCAGAGAGTTTGGACACGTCATTGTTGTCATAGTGTACATCCCTCCTCAGGCGGACGTGGAGACAGCGAGTGACATCATCCATTCTGCTGTTGCTATGTTACAAACGCAGCACCCTGAGGCGCTTGTGCTAATCGCTGGAGACTTTAACCATGTGACACTGTACAAAACATTACCTGCCTTCTCCCAGTATGTGGACTGTAACACCCGGGGAAATAAGACTATTGATTTACTGTATGCAAACGTTAAAGACGCATACAGTGCCACCCCGCTGCCTGCGCTTGGGAAAGCAGATCATAACCTGGTTCTGCTTCAGCCTCACTACAAACCCTACAAAGTGAGGGTCCTACCTACAACCGCACGATCATTCAGGAAGTGGACCCCAGAGGCAGAGAAGGCTCTGAAAGAATGTTTTGGAACTACAGACTGGGATATCCTGCAGGGATCACATAGTGAGAACATTGAGGAGGTTGTTGACTGCACTACTGACTACATCAACTTCTGTATGGACATTGTAGTTCCAGTAAGAACAGTACGCTGCTATGCTAACAACAAGCCATGGATTACAAGTGACATCAAGGGCCTTTTGAACCAGAAGAAAAGGACTTTTAAAGGCGGTGATCAGCATGAGCTCAAGCGCGTGCAGAAGGAACTCCGAGTCCAGCTCAGTGTGGCAAAGGAGCAGTACAGGAGAAAGCTGGAGCAGAAGTTGCAGAATAACAGCATGGAGGAAGTGTGGGATGGGATGAAGATCATCACTGGCTGCAGCTCGAATTGGGGCACCACCATCGAGAGAGACGTGAAGAGAGCAAATCAAATGAACAACTTCTTTAACAGGTTTGACCACCCTAACCCACTCTCACCTCGGAGTACTGCACCCTCCACATATCCTTCTGCTGATACCAGCATAGGAGAGACATTCCCACCCATAATTACAACAGCGCAAGTGAGCAGAGAGCTGAGGATACTTCGTGCCAGCAAAGCAGCGGGTCCAGATGGAGTATCGCCATGACTGCTGAAGATCTGTGCATCGGAGCTGGGGGGTCCTCTACAGCGCATCTTCAACCTGAGCCTGGAGCAGGGGAGAGTCCCGAGGCTTTGGAAAACATCTTGCATCACCCCAGTCCCAAAGGTATCACGTCCTAGTGAGCTGAATGACTTCCGGCCTGTTGCTCTGACATCACATGTGATGAAGACCATGGAGAGGCTGCTGCTTCACCACCTGAGGCCACAGGTTCAACACGCCCTCGACCCTCTGCAGTTTGCATATCAGGAGAAGGTGGGAGCGGAGGATGCCATCATCTATATGCTATATCGATCCCTCTCTCACTTGGACAGAGGCAATGGTGCTGTAAGAATTATGTTTCTAGACTTCTCTAGCGCCTTCAACACAATCCAACATCTGCTCCTTAGGGACAAGCTGACAGAGATGGGAGTAGATTCATACCTGGTGGCATGGATCGTGGACTATCTTAAAGACAGACCTCAGTATGTGCGTCTTGGGAACTGCACGTCTGACATTGTGGTCAGGAGCGCCACAAGGGACTGTACTTTCTCCGATCCTGTTCAGTCTATATACATCAGACTTCCAACACAACTCGGAGTCCTGCCACATGCAAAAGTTCGCTGATGACACTGCTATCGTGGGCTGCATCAGGAGTGGGCAGGAGGAGGAGTATAGGGACCTAATCAATGACTTTGTTAAATGGTGCGACTCAAACCACCTACACCTGAACACCAGCAAAACCAAGGAGCTGGTGGTGGATTTTAGGAGGCCCAGACCCCTCATGGACCCCGTGATCATCAGAGGTGACTGTGTGCAGATGGTGTAGACCTATAAATACCTGGGAGTGCAGCTGGATGATAAATTAGACTGGACTGCCAATACTGATGCTCTGTGTAAGAAAGGACCTTAGAAGGCTGGCGTCCTTCAACATCTGCAATAAGATGCTGCAGATGTTCTATCAGACGGTTGTGGCGAGTGCCCTCTTCTACACGGTGGTGTGCTGGAGAGGCAGCATTAAGAAGAAAGACGCCTCACGCCTGGACAAACTGGTGAGGAAGGCAGGCTCTATTGTTGGCATGGAGCTGGACAGTTTGACATCTGTGGCAGAGCGACGGGCACTCAGAAGGCTCCTATCAATTATGGAAAATCCACTGCATCCACTAAACAGTGTCATCTCCAGACAGAAGAGCAGCTTCAGCAACAGACTGCTGTCACTGTCCTGCTCCACTGACAGACTGAGAAGATCGTTCCTCCCCCAAACTATGCGACTCTTCAATTCCACCTGGGGGGGTAAACGTTAACATTATATAAAGTTATTCTGTTTTTACCTGCATTATTATTTAATATTGTTTTTTGTATCAGTAAGGTGCTGCTGGAGTATGTGAATTTCCCCTTGGGATTAATAAAGTATCTATCTATCTATCAGTATGTCAAGTAACGCTACTAGGGCTCCTTTAAACCAACAGCAACATGCCTGCATAATGCCTCTCTCTGAAGGTGACAGCCAAGTCAGAAGTTTTTCTCTCTTTTTAAATTTTCCTTCTATTTAGTCATACTGATTTGTGTTCAGACCCTAGTGTGTGTATATATTCTTATTTATTGTGGCGGATGGCCAGGGCACTTGCCCGGCTGGGACACCCCTGTAATAGAAGGACCTAGGGAGAGGGCATTTTCAGGGCAATACCTCCCCTGGAACATGAGAGGGCAACCCGGACCTGTGGCACCGCCAGGGGGAGCCTGGACAGAATCTGAGCTCTGGGTTGCAGTAATTCCGTCACACCTGGAAGTGCTGCCGGAAGAAGATCTGGGAGCACCCAGAGCACTTCCAGGTGCCCTATAAAAGGGGTCTTCTCACTCCATTCGGAAAGCCAGAGTCGGGAGGAGGTGGACAAAGCTTGCAGGAAGAGGAGTGAAGGTGGCAGAGGAAGAAAAGAAGAAGGGACTGTGTTTGCTTATTGGTGCAGTATTGACTGTGCTGCGAGTGTGAGAAATGGAAGAAAGCGTTTGCCACACAGAAAAGAAGATAATAAAAGTGTGTGTGCTGGACAATAATTGTGTCTGCCGGTCTGTGTAGGGTAGGGTGGCTAGTATGCACCCTGGTGATCCACACTATATGTATTTATATAAACTGCTTCTGTAAAGAGCCAAATTTCCCCCAAATAACAAATAAAGATCTATCTAATCTGTAAGTTTGTCTTTCAATGGGACAATGACCTACTTAAAAAAAACAACCACAATGGATAGTGTTATGTAGATGCTCAAATTCATTAGAGCAACTTCAAGCCTACAACACCTCGTTTCACAAACTCCTGCCTGATTATGTCAACTGAGCACAATAATTTACTTGTGCATAACAATGTTAGGTGGCTAAGTAAGGGCAATGCACTTAAACGGGTTTGTGAACTCTACCAAGAGATTGTTGCTTTTCTCTGCAGCTGTCATCTTAAAAAACGGGAGGCATTTATATCCAAAATGCTGGAAGACAAGTTCATAGCAGAAGTGTTCTTCCTGAATGACAATTTCCAACATTTAAGTGAACTTAATCTTGGTTTGCAAGGAAAGGCCAAAACAGTTGGAGATCTTGTTAAAAAACATAATGGATTTAAAAAGAAACTGGACTTGTTTTCAAATGATTCAAATACAGGGAAAATGCTTAATTTCCCCACACTGCGTGATTTAATAAATAACTTGGCATTTGCACAAACTACCTTAATAACAACAGAATTTTTAGGCAAGTTGTTAAGGGTATATTTTGCTGGGTGGCTTGACAGCTGGTTGGCTGTTTTTCTTCTAACAATGTTCTCTATGATGTACACATTCAAGAGAATCTTTACGCATATGAACGCATTAAAAACAAACACTCACTCCCCCTTTACAGGAATTTTAGTCAGAAAACAAATAGACTACTGGTTGTTAAATGTGTACCGTGTACAAGAGAAAAGAGAAGTAAAGAAAAAGCAATGAGTGTTAACTGATATTGGAAACATTCTGTTAGTTAGCATGTGGTCCTGTAGATGTATTATGTTTTCTTAAAATTAAAAGTGATAATAACAAATGTATAAAAATGTAAATATAACAAATGTAGCAAAAAGTAATATAGTGTCAATGGACTGATAGTCCAGACCATTGTTGAATGGCATTCCAAGGTACATTTATGATTTTTTTTTTGTGGCTATGCAATTGAAATCAATTTAAATAATAATAATAATAATAATAAATATTCAGTGTTAATGTCAATATACACCCAGTGATACACAGTGTTATATTTACTATTGTTCATCTCGTTCACATGTGGATGCTATGAGACAAGAATTATACTTGGCCCTCCCAACAATTAACATTTAGTAATCTGGCCATCAAAAGAAAGTAGCTGAAGAACTCAAGTATATAGCATAACTACACTTTATAACCAAAAGTACATAAGTACCCCTACAAATTATTAAGTTCAGGTGTTTCAGCCACACCAATTATTGACAAGGTCATAAAATCAAGCACAGAATGGGTTGTACCAAAGAGCTTTAAACAGGACACTGTCAAAAGATGCCACCTTTGCCACAGTACATGAATTTTTCTGCTATGCTAGACCAGCCCTGGTCAACTGTAAGTGCTATTATTGTAAAGTGGAATCATCTACAAGCAACAACAGCTCAGCCACAAAACTGTTAGACCACACAAGCTTAGACAGCAACTCCATACCAATGCCCATTATTTTAGACTGGGATATCCAACAAGCACATGTGGGTGAGATGGTCAGATGTCCACAAACATTTGGCCATATACAATGTATTAATAAAATTAAAATAATGCTACTATAATAATGTTACTATGAATGGTGTTTTTTACATTACTTTTTTTGGAAAAGGTGGTCCACTTTTAGAATAATCTAACTCTGAATATAGACTACAATGATGATGCTCAATTTAACAAAAAAAAACAAACAAAAAAAACCCCTCAAAGTGTTAAGTATTATTGGCTGAGTTTTAACACTGAAGAAAAAAAAATCTGTTTAAGTCCTCTAAAATAAGGTACAGTGATCCCTCGCTATATCGCGCTTCGCCTTTCGCGGCTTCACTCTATCGCGGATTTTATATGTAAGCATATTTAAATATATATCGCGGACTTTTTGCTGGTTCGCGGATTTCTGCGGACAATGGGTCTTTTAATTTCTGGTACATGCTTCCTCAGTTGGTTTGCCCAGTTGATTTCATACAAGGGACGCTATTGGCAGATGGCTGAGAAGCTACCCAACTTACTTTTCTCTATCTCTCTTGCGCTGACTTTCTCTGATCCTGACGTAGGGGGTGTGAGCAGGGGGGCTGTTCGCACACCTAGACAATATGGACGCTCGTCTAAAAATGCTGAAAGATTATCTTCACGTTGGCTACCTTCTGTGCAGCTGCTTCGTGAAGCGACATGCTGCACAGTGCTTCGCATATTTAAAAGCTCGAAGGGCACGTATTGATTTTTTTTTATCTGTCTCTCTCTCTCTCTGCTCCTGACGGAGGGGGTGTGAGCTGCCACCTTCAACAGCTTTGTGCCGCGGTGCTTCGCATACTTAAAAGCCAAACAGCCCTATTGATTTGTTTGCTCCTTTGAAGAGGAAGATATGTTTGCATTCTTTTAATTGTGAGACTGAACTATCATCTCTGTCTTGTCATGGAGCACAGTTTAAACTTTTGAAAAAGAGACAAATGTTTGTTTGCAGTGTTTGAATAACGTTCCTGTCTCTCTACAACCTCCTGTGTTTCTGCGCAAATCTGTGACCCAAGCATGACAATATAAAAATAACCATATAAACATATGGTTTCTACTTCGCGGATTTTCTTATTTCGCGGGTGGCTCTGGAATGCAACCCCCGCGATGGAGGAGGGATTACTGTATTACAATTTAAAACCAACTTCTCCAAAATGTTATTGAGGTGACGATTAGATGGGATGATATAAAGAAAAATCAGTAATTGTTTCATGGAGTTCTCCAAGTTAAAATAATCTAATTACACACTCCATTTCAGATGTCATTAGTATATACTGTGTTTGTATTTTATATATATATATATATATATATATATATATATATATATAAACATACAGACACACACACACACACACAGAATTCATCAATGTTTTAATATTTTTTGAGTCCAATGTAAAAATGGCTTGCACTATTTCTTTAAATATACAATTACATTTTTAAAAGCTTACTACTTGATCTAAGAACTGATACTTCAGATACAATGCAATAAGTACTATTACTGTATAAGTAATAAAATAAAATGAAAGCAGATTATGTTCCTAAAGGGCACTCAACCCAAAGGCAGACTATAGCTTTGCACTTCCCTAACTTTAAATTAGGAATTGAGAATGCTGTTAGGCAGAATACCATCAGCTGTTCTCTTATTCATTATTAAAAAATCATGCTGTTTAAAAGATCATGTCCATTTACTTCTATATGATGCCACTGAATCAAAAGAAACCTATTTGGTAACTAAAATGAGCACTGCTGACAGTGAAAAAACCAATCCTAAAGCCATTACAATAATCAAAGAAAAATCAATGAAACAATTATTTTTTCAGTTTCACTGAGGGTCAATTAAACTTTTCGTGAATGTTGACAATTTAGTGATTGTAAAAGGCTTGTAACCAAAATATGGTTGTTAAGGCTTTCATCTCGTGATCAGATTTTTCGGGTGTTCACATTTCAAAGGAAACTTGGCAACATCTGAAATGTCTCTTCCATGAAACAAATGTCAAAACTAACAGCCATTCATATCTTCATAAAGAAACCTTTGGTTTGTGTTATACTCAAATACAGAGTTCAATGCTCTAATTAGACCTCATGCAAAATAAAAAAAATGAACTGTTTTAGCACATGCATATAATAAATATTCTATCCTTTCTCTTCATAAAGACAGGTTTAGCTAGAGTGTGAAATCAGAAGATGTCAATTATCTCACAAACTTATGACAAAAAACATCTTTATTAGGAACTTTACAATGCATAATGTGGCATATATTGAACTCTGTTGTATGAAATATGAATGCTATTATAATTTTTCTGATGATTAGTCAATTTTGTCAGAAATTAGTGTTACTCCATCTTTAGAAAATTAAATGTCCTCTGTTTACACCCACCCTTTTCTGAGATTGTCATTGGAGAACTGTTCAGTCTGTTATTAATAATTTCAAAATACAGACAATAAAGGAAATGCGAAACTATGCATTTTATTATAGCTTTTTCCCCCCCATCATCTGGATTCAGTTGTGCAACCATTTTAACAGAGGAGACAAAATAATTGTGGACACCAGTGGGCATACAGCTCCAGAAACCCGGACACAACAGACACTGACCCCAAGTCCAGCACACAACACACATTTAAGCATGGGAAACGTTTTTCCCTCATTTCCCACCTTATACAGCACAGTATAATAAACTCCAATACACAACCTCTTTCTTCTTCTTCTTTTCTCTCTGTTCTGTCTCTTGTCCACCTCCACTCCTCCTCCTGCAAGCTTTGTCCTCCACCTCCCAACTCTGGCTCTCTAAATGGAGTGAGGGGTCCCTTTTATAGAGCACCCGGAAGTGCTCCATGTGTTTCACAATCTCCTTCTGGCCGCACTTCTGGGTGTGGCAGCAGCCCTGCAGAGGAGGACTCAGCTATTCTCCACGTGCCCCCTGATGGTGGTGTTGAACTTTCATGCTCCAAACCCGTGGCACTGTAGCGAGCTAGGGGGACTGCCCGGTGTAGTCCCAGGGGAGGTATGGCCCTGTGCAAGCTCCTTCTGTTATGGAGGTGTCCCAGCCATGTAAGAATCCCAGCTGTCCATTACAAGTTTAAAATAAATGTCTTTTGAATTTACTGATTTTGTCATAACATAAGAGTACAAGAAATTCGACAACTGAGAGGAGACCATTCAGTCTATCATGCTAGTTAGTTTAGCTTATAGCTAAGCTGCTCCAGTATTTCATCCAGATAATTGTTAAGAATTGTCAAGGTTTCTGCCAAATCCACTTCTCCTTCTCCACTGGTGTCCTCTAGTACATATGTCACTGGTAAGTAAATCTTAGTAACATACTTTTTTCACATACATCTTAATTTATTCTGGCTGACAATGAAATAGACACCAACCTCAACATACACATGGTTATGTAACATCCGAGAAGTTCTCATACGGTGTTTGAAAACTAAAATGACTTTTTTAAAAGTTAACGTGTTTATTTTAATGATTGACGTGATTTTTACAGTCTGTATTGCTGTTGAATGTGAAAAAAAAAAAGAATCTTTGTCCTTCTACTAAACTAGAAGATTATTTCACAAAGTAGGCTTAGGACATATGCATAGACGTTTGGCCTGGTTGACAGCCCAGGCAAGCACTTGTTAATTTTTTTTTTTTTAACTTGCTTGAGTTCTGATGAATTACAAAGATGCCACTGGCAATCACTATTTGTCCTGTATTCCACTAGAGCTAATTCTATGTCACTGTTAAAATGTATATACTTTTAAACAATGTATACTACAGGTTAAATATCAGATTAACAGAAATAGAACAGGGAATGAGAACTTCATCTGTACATAACGGAATTAGATTCCAAAACAACATTTGTTATTTTTCCTCTGCAGCTGCATAGGACACATACATCCCTAGGGTAACTTTTAAATTGGTCCAGTGTAAACTAGTGTTGTTGTGCTTTTGAGTGTACACTGTAATGGGCTGATGCTCTATTAAAATTTATTTTTGTCCTTGTGCTTGATGTTGCCACGATAGGCCTCAGCTTCTTACAACCATAAGCTTGGATTAATTAGGTTAATGGACTGATAAAAACCAACATATAGCCCACTATTACATAAACATTCCACAAACTCACTGTAAAAAACAAGAATTTTACCTGTTGCACTCGAAATGCACACATTTCACTCTGGTAGGACCCCAACAGTGTAAGGGCACTCCACACTTTAACAAGATCCCTAGAAAAAAATAATTATTAAGTAATCTAAACAATTCACTATTATTTATGATTCATTATAACAGATACTTTACTACAGCAAGGTAAAGAGTACATCAAGTAAGCTGATTTGTATTTTCCATTACATAAAATGGAGCTAGGTATTTGAATACATTCTTATCTATCTATCTCTATATCTATAATATATATATTATATATATATATATATATATAATTCACTAAGTCCAAGGCAAGCAAGACGCACGCAAGACATGGCAAGCAAGACAGAATCCCGCCCACCAACAATTCATTAAGCAAACGACCATGGCATGCAAGACAGAGACTAGGGGGGTATCTTCCGTACGTCGCTTAAATCATCCGAGATCAGATGCCTCATCTTGGATGAGTTAATGCCAGTGAAACTCATCCGGGATAAGTTGGTTTTTCAAACGCAGCCGTGTAGTAGATTAGTCTAGCTGGATCTAATCATCCAAGATGAATGCGCATGCCCACGCTGATTGAAAAGCCCATATACAGTTAGGTCCATAAATAGTTGGACAGAGACAACCTTTTCTAATTTTGGTTCTGTACATTACCACAACGAATTTTAAATGAAACAACTCAGATGCAGTTGAAGTGCAGACTTTTCCGCTTTAATTCAGTGGGGTGAACAAAACGATTGCATAAAAATGTGAGGCAACTAAAGCATTTTTTAACACAATCCCTTCATTTCAGGGGCTCAAAAGTAATTGGACAATTGACTCAAAGGCTATTTCATGGGCAGGTGTGGGCAAGTCCGTCGTTAATCAATTAAGCAGATAAAAGAACTGCAGTTGATTTGAGGTGTGCTGCTTGCATGTGGAAGATTTTGCTGTGAACAGACAACATGCGGTCAAAGGAGCTCTCCATGCAGGTGAAAGAAGCCATCCTTAAGCTGCGAAAACAGAAAAAAACCCATCAGAGAAATTGCTACAATATTACGAGTGGCAAAATCTACAGTTTGGTACATCCTGAGAAAGAAAGCAAGCACTGGTGAACTCAGCAACGCAAAAAGACCTGGATGTCCACGGATGACAACAGTGGTGGATGATCGCAGAATCATTTCCATGGTGAAGAGAAACCCCTTCACAACAGCCTACCAAGTGAACAACACTCTCCAGTGGGTAGATGTATCGATACTCAAGTCTACCATAAAGAGAAGACTGTATGAAAGTAAATACAGAGGGTGCACTGCAAGGTGCAAGCCACTCATAAGCCTCAAGAATAGAAAGGCTAGATTGGACTTTGCTAAAGAACATCTAAAAAAGCCAGCACAGTTCTGGAAAAACATTCTTTGGACAGATGAAACCAAGATCAACCTCTACCAGAATGATAACAAGAAAAAAGTATGGAGAAAGCGTGGAACAGCTCATTATCCAAAGCATACCACATCATCTGTAAAACACGGTGGAGGCAGTGTGATGGCTTGGGCGTGCATGGCTGCCAGTGGCACTGGGACACTAGTGTTTATTGATGATGTGACACAGGACAGAAGCAGCCGAATGAATTCTGAGTTGTTCAGAGTCATCCTGTCTGCTCAAATCCAGCTAAATGCAGTCAAATTGATTGGGCGGCGTTTCATGATACAGATGAACAACGACTCAAAACATACAGCCAAAGCAACCCAGGAGTTTATTAAAGCAAAGAAATGGAAAATTCTTGAATGGCCAAGTCAGTCACCTGATCTTACACCAAATGATCATGCATTTCACTTGTTGAAGACTAAACTTCAGACAGAAAGGCTCACAAACAAACAGCAACTGAAAGCTGCTGCAGTAAAGGCCTGGCAGAGCATTAAAAAGGAGGAAACCCAGCATCTGGTGATGTCCATGAGTTCAAGACTTCAGGCTGTCATTGCCAGCAAAGGGTTTTCAACCAAGTATTAGAAATGAAAATTTTATTTCCAGTTATTAATTTGTCCAATTACTTTTGAGCCCCTGAAATGAAGGGATTGTGTTAAAAAAATGCTTTAGTTGCCTCACATTTTTATGCAATCGTTTTGTTCACCCCACTGAATTAAAGCTGAAAGTCTGCACTTCAACTGCATCTGAGTTGTTTAATTTAAAATTCATTTTGGTAAGGTACAGAACCAAAATTAGAAAAACGTTGTCTGTCCAAATATTTATGGGCCTAACTGTATATTGAGTCTAGAAAACATGATCAGCAAGTCTTTGATAGGCTGTAACAAAATGATGAAAGAACGGGCGCATTTTTTTTTTTCACACAAGCGGAGCAAGACCTTTTATTCGAAGGACATGAAGAATTTCAAGATTTAATATGCACAAGGGGTAACACTACTAAAGCAGGCCAAACCAGTAAAGATGGCTGGAAAAAAGTGGCCGACAAATTAAACGCTAAGTAGTGTGCATTGTACTTACTGAATGCAGTGTTTCATTTCCTATGTGTCAGATTAATTATTATTTAATATGTCATAATTCCAGATAAAACATGAGCACAAGGAGAACATGGGAACAGGTTAAAGTGAAGTACAAGAATATACTTCAAACTGGTAATTATTGGTATATAACTATTTAAAGAATTGTTGACATAAAGAATCTTATCTATGTGTCAGGGAGTGGCAATGTTTTGCATGCTAGAGAGAAGTTCAGTGTACTTTGTACATGTCACAATACTACAACTACTACAATAAAGTAAATATGCTCTATGTAACTTTACCTGTTGTACACTCGAAGAACAGCTGACAAAGTATTTTCCTCAAACTGTAATACATCAAAAGGTAAAGCTGCTCCAATCTGCAACACAATCAACAAAATATTTATACATTTACTTGGTTTCACAAATATGAATTATTAACATCAAAATATTTCATTATGATGCTTTAGCTATTAATAGCTATTATTAATACCTTGAAACCAATGAAATAATTTTGCATTCCAAACTACAGTTTAAAAATTCAAATTACTACTGTAGTGAAATAAAACTTAATAAATTTCAAAACTCCATCATATTTTTTTTTTAAAGAAAAAAGCATATCTGCTCTCTTCATATTCTTATCCAGTGTGCAAGAAAGCAGATTTAACTCTCATTAAAACAAACCTAACAGTACGGAAATGAGAATCCATATTACAAACAACTTTTACCAAATTTCAAATGAGTAAAGGACTCACCTCACCAAAAAGCTGTTTCAGGGATGAAATAATTAACTGTTTGAACTGAGCAGAATTAAGCCTAATGCTGGTGTCCTCTTCAAATTCTCTTTATAAAAAAAAAAAAAAAGTTAACACTGAAAGCAGCAAGCAACGTTAATAGACAGCAATGCAACCACACAAAACAGTTAAAATATTTTACTCTACACAAAAACTTGAGCATATTTCCTAAAGATATATCGACATTTGTATAGATTTAAATCTCTGATACAAGGACAGTTGTTTAAAACTGGTGGTCAAGAACACTGCGAACAAATGGTATAAAGGCATAAAAGGGTGGAAAAGTTCAAAAATCTCAGAACAACAATAACAAAGGATGGAAAGCTAGATCTAGAAATAAACCATACATGCACTTAGGTTGGAAAAAGTTACCAAAAAAATCAAGAGTGAAGGATAAAGACCAGTGGTCAGACCACATTGTAGAATGAATCAGAAGCCAGGGCAGTTAAAAAGGTGCAAGAAAGGAAATTGGATGCTACAGAAATGAAGACGATAGGTCGAGATGGATAGGTAGAGTAACAAAGCTTGATAAGATCAGGAATAAAAGAATTAGAGATACAGTCAAAGTTGGAGAAATATTAAAAAAAAAAAATAACCAGAAAGAAAGTCAAAGTGGATAGGCATGTCATGAGAAGAATCATGTATATGGAAGTGTTTTGATGTAGGAGAAGAGGGTGACCAAAGACAACGTGTATGGACTGTGTAAAGGGGATCTGAGGTAGAAAGAGTACAACAGAGAAGAATGGAGGAGACTGGTCAAATATAGTGACCCCATATGAAAGTGAAGAAAAAAAGACTTAAGAATGTTAAAAGATTTTTTTAATTAGGCAAGGATATGATAATCTTAGCATGTGTGCATTCATTTGTTTTTTCATGGTCTGTAGTGTTTAAGAAGTGTTAATATATAATTTTATTCCTAACTGGATTGAAGGGTGGCTAAGTAGGGTTTGTGCAGGTGCCACAAGACTCTAGGGGGCTGTAATCAAATTTCAGGCCCATAGCATTGCCTATATGCAGTATCCACATTCTCCCTTAGTCCGATTGATTTTCTTGTCATAATACAGCTCTCCTCCAACACAGTGAAGGAATGCATCAGGCTAATTGTTCTGTGATGGACCACTGAGCCATTTAGGGTTGGTTCCTGCCCTGTGCACAAAGCTGTTGGGTTATACACTGGTCCCCATGATTAAGGGAGGAAAAAAGGGGTATGGGTAATGGACAAATGGACATTTTCTAAATAAATAGCAAGTTAAAATGATGCTTATTTTGACAATTTGACTGTCACCAAGTGTTTTCCAAAAGGTATAGTAAATTGAACTGCAAAAGAATACACCTTAGTGCTTTTATTTCAAGAGACAACAACCTTCTGAAATCAGAAGAACCACCTTGAGTGAATGTTCTGTTCTAACCAATTTCTTCTTTTGACTGAAAATCTATTTCAATGAAACATTATTTTTACATTATATTATGTCTGTTAATTCATAGATCTCTCCAAAAATGTGTAATCTTCCCTTTATACAAAATTCAAAAGTAACTACTCATGCCAATATTTTTTGGCACAAAAGCAATCCTCATGGTAGATGTATAGATTTAATTCTCAATCCACCAGCTATAACTTTCTATCTATTATAAAAAGAAATTCTGTCCTGGAAAGCAAAAAGCAAGTCTATGATATGTGATCTTCTCGTAAGACATTTTAATGACCCGCGAGACCAAAGACACGCCCTACTTACAATCTACCTGCGAGACCAAAGACACGCCCTACTTACAATCTATCAAATAAGACAGGCAGCAAAACATTCAGTCTTGTGAAGGATTTCAGCACACAGATCCAGGGCTCTCAGCGCATATAAAACGTATAAGGTACGTTATAAATTAAATGTCGACATCTAAGCGAAGAAGAAAGCAGCACGGAGAAAAGAGACTCAAATGCGTTGGACAGAAAAAAGAGCAAAAATGAATAATCGAGGTGCAAATTCAGAAAATGAATAAAGTAATTATCAGCCCGGAACAAGTGGAATTGAAAAAAAAGCATGTCCAATCCGGCTCAGAATTAAAAGACAAAGACAATGAGTAAAAGACAAAGTAGAACTTCATAAAGACGTTTACAAACGTTGACGCTAAACACATGCAGAGCAGGTTAGAGACTATGAAACCAGGGAAATTAGAAAAAAAAAAACATCGCTATACACATGTGGAGAAAGTTAAAGGATATGAAAGTAGGAAAATTAGAAAAATATAAAAAAAGAAAGTAAAGATCGCAGTAGCGCAAACAAATAAACTGCCTCATTAACTATGCACCAGTCTAACTTTGGTTTTGCACAATATTGCACCTTAACACTTAATTCTACTTTATTCACATAATTGTACTTATTTATTATGTTCTACTATACTGTTACCTTTCAATCTATGACTTTTTGTTAATCTAACTGATATTCTTCTAACTTTGCACATTTTTTGATAAGCGAATCAGGATGCATTTCACTGTGTGTTGTCCTGTATAACTATGCATGTGACAAATAAAGAATCTTGAGAATTTCAAAAATAGAGTTTACCACACATGCATTTATTGGTTACTTTGTCCATGTATATATATTTATCTGTCTGCTTATTTAAAAAGCTACATTTACCCCAGGAGTTAGAAACGTTCTGTCTAGCCCTTGTACAAAAACCTAGACAAAAGCTGGGGTATCACCTTGGTAACCCTATGTACTTTTGGAACTGTGAGAGGAAAATAGCACGACTTTACAGACAGAAGTCCAATGCAGAACTCTACTTACTTTTTCACTTTGTAAAAAAAAAAATTATTAACTGCTGATGATGCAGATCGTTTTGTCTGTGCTGAAATTCCAAACAGAGAAACCTATCCTGACCTCATTAAAAAGATTCAGCATACTGGGACTCACAAGATTACAAATATTGTTTTTACAGAAGTTCTGAAATAAAAGTGAAAGTGAAATAGCAACAATTCAAAGAAAAAAAATATCTTAAAAGTGTGTATGCGGAAAACCACACACGGGGGTTGGGGAGTGAAGCGAGCAGGGGGCAAAGCCCCCTAGTACTTCTTTAAAATTGGTAGATTGTGTACCTGTGTAATTATACAGGAATACTGGTTTATGTAGCATGTATTTCTGTGTAACATGTAGCTGTTTCGTATTGATCTAGCTGAAAATGTTAATACCTGATTTTATGTATTATGCAGTCTACATTTTATGCCAAAAAAGTTACATTCATGGTTGAAACAGCAAGACAAAATCCTCACAAATCTTTTAATCATATATAAATCAGTTACTTTTACAATATACTGTGTCTGGAGTAAATTTAAATATAAGACATCGATGACAGATGTCAAAACCTCTATAGAAAAGTCAAGACTTCATTCTATTTATTTGGCACTGTATCCACTTTTGCCACCTAATCAAACAAGTTTACTTAAATGTTGGATTGATTTCTGAATAAAAGATTTGATTGCAGTGCTACTGACAAAATATATTTGGAGATAATGCAGCTAAACATTACATTCTACAGTAGTGCAGCCAGCTGCATATATTTTATTCTACTGTTGTGATTTCTGACTAATAAGTATAAAACCATGCTATGGTAGAACAACAGCACAACATTCCTCTTCACAAAGAAATTTCTTTTTTTATAAATTATTCTAAACAACTAAGTATTAAAAATATTCTAATGTATACATTATTAAAACAAAGTTAAACTTACAGAGATATTTTCAAATAGTGGTAACTGGATCCATTTTTATGAACAATCCTCTCATATTTGCCAGAATCATCTTCCATCCTTTCATGACATGCCATACAAGAAATGTGGTTTCTGCTACTTTGAAACAAATAAGAGGGGGCATAATCCAATTAATTAATCCAAACCTACAGTTAATAATGTATACATACAGTATATATGTCACCAAGATGGTATAATGTCTTCAGTTTTTACAGCAATGGTTAAAACTTTTGGCTATTCTTAGGTATGAACAAGCCATTGATGGGATGTAATTCCAACAGGAAGCACAGAAACATAATAATCAATTTGAATTATTGTAACTGCTATCAGAATGCTGCAGGGAACAACAATATACAGAAAAAACACATGAACATGGAAGAGCATGCAATCTCCATATAGACAGTAACCTGGAAATGAGCTGCGAGGCAGCTGGCACAAATGTACTTTCCCCATTTAGTGACTTAAACACTGTATTTATTACACAAGCATCTCCAAATATCTGTTCAAGAAAATGTTAATGGCTGTTTATTGAGGGGAAAAAAACAATGAGGAAAACAGGTAATGATAGTATTTTGTTTATAATGTATAATAAAAAATGTACATTCAGCATAACATTCAGATGGATTTGGGGACTTTTTAAGTTTTACATTTTTGTTCAACTACTAAATCAAAGAGAAGTCACATTTTACCTTATTAAATATTTTTGTAACTATAAGTTATTAAAAAAATAAAAATGAAAATAGAATGTAGCCACATAAAAATAAATCTTTTTAATAGGATTTCACAGTATCATGATGTAGTTAAAAACTGAGCCCTAAAAGGCAAATGGTAGCTTAAACAGCTTGATAGATAGACAGCAGGAAAACTTCCACTAATTGATTTATTGTTGTTAGTTGTTGATTTTGGAGTGTCTACGGCTATATTCTTTGTTTAAACTATAATTGTTGGCTACAATGTATTAACTATCATAGACAGCAGATTACTGCAGTGTTTTGATGCTAAATAATAGTGTCAGGTAAATATCCAATTATGATCTGTGGATCTACACAGCAACACTTTGGAAAGATCCTTTCCTCTTCTATTCATTTTTAGATTAGTTAAATGTCTTTTTGTTTTTCATTCTAGCATTTTTACAAAGATCATTTAACTTACCTGATACCAACTTACTTCTCTGACTGCTTGAAGTTGTGTTACTGACATTTTTGCTAATTGCTGATAGGATTGAATGTTCAAACCCACATGTGACACTTTTCTGGTGTTTCAAGTAACTCAGATTAGTTATCTGCTAGCTATCAGTAGCTGCTAACAGATGTGTAAAAGAGGAAAATGTACAAGTTGAAATAACCTCTCTCCAGGTAAATTTCAGAAAGTTAATTAAACATTAATAGAAATAATGCAGAATGTTTCTCTATTTTACGGCAAACAATTCTGAAAATTTGCCATTACTTTTAAATGGGAGTTCTTCTAACTTCCAAAATGTTTTAGCATACTCTATTCAAAATAACTCAATGAAATATTAATTTTCACAACAAATTTCCTTCAAAAACAAGTGTACCAAACTTAAAGAATATTGGTCCACTGAGAGCCAAGTTGTTTCATGTACAATGAAAAACAGGACAACATGATGACAACAGTAGTTACTTTCACATGTTACGTGTGCGCACCTAAAAGAACATTAAACACAATCCTATTCTTGGTATTCTTGCTTCATGATTCATTGTGCTTCATCAGTACAATATCAGCATTTATAAATTAATTGATGAATGTCACCTGTTTAATTCTCTTCTGTCCATCCTACAGTCTTAACTGGTTTTTGTACATTAAACCATGAAACACATGGCTCACCACTGATGTGAATACTGAAGAAGGCCATTTTAAATGAAAAGTAAAATCTTTTGACCACATGCCTGAAGCACCTCTAGCATGTTAAGTAGTATATTGTTTAGTGGTGAAGAAATGTTTTCTTGAAAATAGGATGAATTGTCTAGTACAAACAATATATATGTGTCCATTAAATTAGCAGCAGGTAGCAACGAGCAAGCTAAAGTCTTAATTTGTCATATGCAGTGTTCTCCCTAGCGTCTGCGCCCGGCTTATTTAGTTGAGCGCCCGGCTGTTATCTCACATGACACTGCGAGATGACAGCTGCAGATCTACAAGCACAGGAAAATCTAATGATCTGCAGAGATGGCAAGGATCGCATGTGGCGAGGGGAGAGACACGGGGTGGGACGTTGCCGATCACTCGATGCTGAACAAGCTAATAGCGGGGACAAGGCGGAGTGGAGTTCACAAGAAAAGAGTATGGGAAGGTGGGCAGGGGAGAGGAGGACTGATAAAATAAAAAAAGACTAGTGGAACCAGCCTGTCAGATATCAGAAAATTACTGCTTGCCCCAGAAGCCTGTTTAAAACGACCTACTTTAATGATAAACTATGAGATTAAAGTGGACATTTTGAGATTAAAGCTGAAACTTCCACTTTAAATCACAAAATACACCTTTTCACTGTGTCCTTAATTTTTTTTCTCTGTGGCTCAAATACAGCGCTGTACATTCATGCTGTTGTGAAGGTGCAAAAAAAAAAAAAAAGACAGCACAGAAGATGGTATGTGAAAAGCATTTAAATTACCCTGACATTCTGATCCTTCTTTCTGCATACTCTCTGTACAGATGCTCTGGGTGATTTCTGTTTATATTACCAAATATGCCATTTGTTCTGTGTTTTTCCTCTTAGTATTTGTAATATATTTTTCTCATTCAAAGCTTTGCATTTCCTGTTTTTATCCTTACTTAGTGTTTTAAGCAGATATAATATGCAGGCAGTGTGGCGCAGTGGTTAAGGCTTTGGACTTCAAATCCTGAGGTTGTGGGTTTAAATCCCGCTACTGACAATGTGTGGCCGTCAGCAAGTCACTTGACCTGCCTGTGCTCCAACTGCAAAACCAAAAGAAATATAACCAATTTTATCATAAATGTCGTACGTCGATTCGATAAAGGCGTCGCCAAGTAACTTAATATACTTTGTTTCCAACGTTGTATTTGTCCTGTTTTTCAATTACTGTGAAGCAGTTCAAGCATGGAAAATATCGTTACACAAATACTACCAACAACTGAGAACAAATACATCAGACAATACTTTTAATTGTGACATCATAAAACATCTATATGAACATAGATATCGCACGCTCCTGCAGCTACCTGTAGTCTTTATTACCTCGAAAAAAAAAAAAAACCAAAGCTAATCAATTATTACGAGTACTGATAACGCGGTAACAGTGCAAGGGAGACGAAAGAATTGAGACTGCGGCTGAATAAGGTTGCGTATGTTACATATCTCCGGGACGAAAAGGTAAAGTTCACAGATTCTTTAAAAAAAAGGTTTAAAAAAATCAATAATTTGAGATGACTTTTTAGACTAGCTTCCACAGTTAATACAAGTTTTTAAAAAGTTATTTTCGGTCCTATTTCGTACCGCTTTATTCATCTGGAGGTTGCTTGTTGTACGTCAGTAATGCTTCGTACAGTAGCCAGCCATACTAAAAAGCTCTTACAAAAGTGGTAGCACGTTTAATAAATAGATTTAAAAAAATTAACAAAACTAAAAATTTCACAAAAAACACACAAAACTAGCCAGTATGTATCTGTTGCTTTACGTTGGCAGAAAAATTAAAGTATTAGATCTTACTCAAATAACAAGAATGACGAACCTTCTTGATGTAAATAAGTACCGACACCTCCGAATCACATGAACACCACAAACCGAGTTTATGTTACGTGCTTCCTGTGCAACAGGAATTCCTGTCCGACGTAAAATTAAGCTTGTTCAGTTTTCTGTACTGGGAAGCAAAACTGGCGGTTTGGAAGGTTTATCGCGAGGATGGTTTAATGTGAAGTCGTAGAAAAATAAACTTTTGAGTAGTGCAGTGTTTTGTGTTACCCCAAGTTTTTTTTTCAAGAAAAAAATACTAAGAAAGGATGATAGTCAGCTGGAGCTAGCGTCCTAACTCTCAGAATGCACAATAACAAAAACTCATTTCCGCATGTTGACAAAATTAAATAAAGGCAGAAAGATTAAAACAGCTGTCCTAATCGGTTCAGTTATTGATTGCAGATATACTGCTTATGGGTCAGCAGCATCAGCAGTTTTAAAACTCTTAGATAAATTAAATGCCCAAGCACTGAAGTTGTGTTGTGTTAATAAATAATCTTCCATTTCAACCTTACTGGTATAAATTGATGAATTACGACGGTTTATTGTGTTAACATGGAGGGATATAAAACTGGTTACTCAGCAATGGCAACATTAGTTTAAAAAGTACCACCAGTCACAAATAAGGCAGATAATGAATGGTGTAGCGGCCGGTTGGCTGCCGAGAGGGGTGGGCGTGTCCAGGGACGAGATTGATCAATAATATCCACTTGCAGAGCCACAGCACCATACGTCACCGCAGTTGTAAACCAAGCTCAGATTTCCGGTAGTGTTCCTGAGTATTTTTTAAAGAGCATAGGAATGGTGCGTGATGCGGGCTCTGCTTCGGTCTGACGTGGTGAAAAAGGAGTTGAGCCGTAAGGCAAAGCTCTGAATTTACCAGTCGATCTATGTTCCTACCCTCACCAATGGCCATGAGCTATGGGTAGTGAACGAAAGAACGAGATCGCGAATACAAGCGGCTGAAATGAGTTTCCTCCGTATTGCGTCAGGGCTTTCCCTTAAAGATAGGGTGAGAAGCTCAGTCATCCGGGAGGGGCTCAGAGTAGACCCGCTGCTCCTCCGCATCGAGAGGATTTAGATGAGGTGTCTCGGGCATCTGATCAGGATGCCTCCCCGACGCCTCCCTGGTGAGGTGTTCCGGGCACGTCCAACCGGGAGGAGGCCCCAGGGAACACTCAGCACACGCTGGAGGGACTATATCTCCCAGCTGGCCTGGGAACGCCTCGGGATTCTCCCAGAAGAGCTAGAAGAAGTGGCCGGGGAGAGGGAAGACTGGGCATCTCTGCTCAAGCTGCTGCCCCCGCGACCCGACCTCGGATAAGCGGAAGAGGATGAATGGATAGATGGAGCATAGGAATTTGTTTTCAAATGATAGTGTTTTAGAATTTCTATTAATGGGCCGGTCTGTACTTAAATTAATATCACGACACGGTATCAAGGTCGCCATAACAAATTAATTATAAAATATATATTAATAGAAAGAACATTTCATGTCATTTTCTAATCCATTTACCGCAGACCAGGGCGCTGGGTGTTTGGGTGGGGTTGCCTGAACCTATCCCAGCTGCCATAGAGCACGAGGCAGGAGCAAACCCTGCAGGGCAAACACACCAAATACACACCAAGGCCAATTTAGCTTTGCCAGTTCACCTAACCTGCATGTCATTGGACTGTGGGGGGAAACTTACACAGACACAGGGAGAACATGCAAACTCCACACAGGGAGGGTCCAGGTCACAAACCTCTGCCTCCTTACTGTGAGGCAGCAGCATTACCACACACTGCACCATCATGCCGCCCTGAATGAACATACAAATGTAATAAAGAAAATATGAACGTTTACGTTTTCATAAAAATTTGGTTATTGGTTTAATACGTGTAAAACAGGCAATCACTTCACCAAAGTTCTTAAACCAATCCACTTAGAACAGTATCATTTTCAAAAAAATAATATTCCAATATTTACATTTTTTTATTATATCCTGATTTTCTGTTTTATCAAGAAAGATTTTGTCATGTTAGCTTTACATTTAGTTAAGTTTTAAATTTGTATTTAGAAAAAAATAATGTTGACATTTTTACACTTGATCCTATTTTGTCTCTGCGGGTGTAAGGCAGGAACAATCCCTGGACAGCCCATCACAGGATGAAAACACACACACACACATATCAGGGGCCAATTTATCATTCTCAGTCCACCTAACATGAGTGTCTTTGGGCTGTGGGACGAGACAGGAGCACAATACAAGTTTAATAATACAAAATTAAGCACAAAATTTATATTTTATTATTCCAGAAGTTGTTACTAATGCAATTAAAGTACTCTTAAATCCACTAAACTTGCAAAATAATTCATATTTTTAGTGACATTTTCTCAGGCACTTATTTTTTGGAAAGAAAAACTACTTTCAGTGAAAGTTATCATCTTCAAATTAGGCATAACTATGAAGTATTCTGCATAGTGTTCAGACTATTTAACATCCTTATTTATGTACGAGGGGAAGTCAAGCTAAAGTTAGAAAATTGGATTTATTAGAAAAATGAAACAAACCTTAATAAAACTGATAACGTTATTTCTCAGTGACTTGCACTAGTGACTGTAGTACCCCTCGGCATGTAGTGTTCGACAATAACTCGGGTGCACAGGTGGTTGCGAGGACAAAGCAAAACATTTTATTCTACTGGAATCCAGGAACTTCCAGGCAGGTGATGTAGGTGCATTGAGAAGAGTGGAGACTCCATTGAGAAATGACATTATCAGTTTTATTAAGGTTCGTTCCATTTTCTAATAAATCCCACTTTCTAACTTTAGCTTGACTACCCCTCATATAATGGGTATACTGTACCCTTCATTTAAATTAGCAGAAAAACACAACGGACAGAACCCGTGACAAAATGCTCCGACAGTGATGCTTTACACTATTATGTGTAATTACGTTTACAACGGGCTTTACATTTCATTAAGTCTTAATGAGCGGCAAATGGAAAAATGTTAAACTCAACTAAAATTAATGTAATTAAAAAGAAAAATCATCAGAGGTGACTGTGTGCAGAGGGTGCAGACCTATAAATACCTGGGAGTGCAGCTGGATGATAAATTAGACTGGACTGCCAATACTGATGCGCTGTGCAAGAAAGGACAGAGTCGACTATACTTACTTTAGAAGGCTGGCGTCCTTCAACATCTGCAATAAGATGCTGCAGATGTTCTATCAGACGGTTGTGGCGAGCGCCCTCTTCTACGCGGTGGTGTGCTAGGGAGGCAGCATTAAGAAGAAGGACGCCTCACGCCTGGACAAACTGGTGAGGAAAGCAGGCTCTATTGTAGGCATGGAGCTGGAGAGTTTGACATCCGTGGCAGAGCGACGGGCGCTCAGCAGGCTCCTGTCAATTATGGAGAATCCACTGCATCCACTGAACAGTATCATCTCCAGACAGAAGAGCAGCTTCAGCGACAGACTGCTGTCAATGTCCTGCTCCACTGACAGACTGAGGAGATCGTTCCTCCCCCAAACTATGCGACTCTTCAATTCCACCCGGGGAGGGTAAACGTTAACATTATTCAAAGTTATTGTCTGTTTTTATCTGTATTTTTATTACTCTATAATTTAATATGTTTTTTGTATCAGTATGCTGCTGCTGGAGTATGTGAATTTCCCCTTGGGATTAATAAAGTATCTATCTATCTATCTATCTATCTATCTATCTATCTATCTATCTATCTATCTATCTATCTATTGTGCTGATGACAGAATAATCCTCACTATGGCAAAGAAAAAGCCCCAAACACCTGTCTGACAGATCAGAAACAGTCTTTAGGAGCCAGATGTGGAAGTGTCAGAGACTACTATCCGCAGAAGACTTCATTAACAGAAATACAGAAGCCATACTGTAAGATGCAAACCATTAGTTAGCCACAAAAACAGGATGGCCCGAGTACAGTTGGCAAAGAAGTACTTAAACTGCAGAATTCTGGAAAAAGGTCTTGTGGACAGACAAGATAAAAATTAACCTGTATCAGGGTGATGGCAAAAGCAAAGTGTGGAAACAAAAAGGAACTGCCCAAGGTCCAAAGCAGCCCCCACATCTGTTCACTGTGGTGGGGTGTTATGGCTTGGGTGTGTCTGGCTGCCACAGGTACTGGCACACTTATCTTCATTGACTGACAACAGATGCACAATAAATTCTGAGGTGTTTAGAAACATCTCATCTGCTCAAGTTCCAGTAAATGCCTACAAACTCATTAGACGCCGCTTCATCCTACAATAAGATAATGAACCCAAACATACTGCTAAGGCAACATAGGTGTTTTTCCAAGCTAAAAATGGAAAATTCCTGAATGGCCAAGCCAGTCACCTGATTTAATTCCAACTGAGCATGTGTTCCATATGCTGAAGAAAAAACTTAAGGGGACAAGCCCCCAAAACAAGCAGAAGCTGAAGATGTCTACATTAGAGGCTTGGTAGAGCATCGCCAGAGAAGATACTCAGCATCTGGTGATATCTATGAATCGCAGACTTCAAGAAGTCATTACATGCCAAGGATATGCAGCAAGGTACTAAATATGACAGCTTTAATAGACCTGCCATTGCTGTGTCCCAAACATTATAGTGTCCTGAAATGGGGGGACCATGTAGAAAAAGTGTTGTCATTTCTACTGGGTGTGACCAAAATGTATGCAAATACCCTTAAATGAAAGTCCCGCAATGTGCACTTTAATCAAATCTGAATTGTTTGATTTGTAATTTTAGACTGTGGAGCTGAGGGGTAAATCAGGGAAAAATGTGTCTTTCGTCAAAAGATTATGGAGGGCACTCTTTATTAACTTCTAATAGGTCCTGGGTGAAGGAAATGAGGTAGTGGACCTCCTAGCCAAGCACTCACTAAGAATGAAAGATTTGAATGTAATGGTATCTTTGCATGAAGAGGAGACCAAGCTAAAAAATCGATGTGATCACCCTTGGCAGCAAAGTTGTGATCTAGAAAAGAGAGGAAGGCATATGAATACAATTCTAAAGATGGTAATAACTCAAATGCTTGGTGTGAATAAGAAGAAAGAATAGGTACAAATTACAAAGTATTTACATCTTGGAAATGCATGCTTGAATAATTATTTAAGATTAATCAGCAGAAGGTAGGAATTTGTTGGAATTGTACATATCCAGAAACAATGCTATATTGCTTGAGTATATTGCTTATGAGCTGCAAAGGAAATATTTTATTGATAGACTGATGTCTTTGTGACAAGCACATCAAAGTTTATATATGTACTCTTTGAAATTTTTGAAATACATCAGACTTTTTGATATGATATTTTGAGTTTTTTATGGAATTAGGACATACTTCTTGCATCGTTCCTCCACACTCCAGCTCAGTAGGTGGCAGTAATGTACCTTCTGTTTGTCTGCTGACCTCCACTGAACATTAGAACAAGAGACAGCTACATGAGATAGTCTAACTTGACTCTCCTCAGGCAAACTGTTTCTGAGGTGTTTCTGCAGACTTTAAGGAACTGTGGGGCATTCTGCTAACCCTGTGTCTTAGTTCATCGATGCCAGTGGTTCTCAACTACAGTCCTGGTGTACCCACCCTGTGGCTGTGGGTTTGTGTTTCATAACTCAGTATGTCATTTATACTTCAAATTGATCTCATGTTTAATTAGCTGGCCTGGTTGATATAAAAACCTGCATGTATAGGAGCACACAACAGGAGTAAACCAGAAAACTACTGCTTTAGAGGGAAGTTGGCATGATTTGTAGGGTGAAGCTTGGAAGTGTTTTTATGGGTTTATACTCGACAATGGTTAAAGAAATGAACTTATATGGCAAAAGTTGGATTTACCATATGTAAATTCGCAGTCCTATCTAAGTTAGCCATCTCAGCCAAAAGCAGGGGTTCATATTTGCTAGGCGCCTTAATGTATTAGTCAGCAGTATTTCCGGCTATGGTGAGCTCTTAATCAAAATTCAAACTTAATTAATAGCATATCAGTAAATTAAATGTACATATTATATAGGAATATCACCAATTTACAGTATAACCCTCTTTGTTGTGTCTTGTTAGAGAAAAAAAAAACTAACCACAAGGGTAAAGATAAAAAAAAACCAATTTATTTCTATGTATCCAATTTTCAAACCTGTGTGGTAGGCAGGAACCAAGCCAGTATGTGATGTGCCAGGGCACTTTCACACATGTACCCCCACTGGGCCAATTCAGCATGTCCAGTTAAACTAACAAACACTTCCCTGTGGAAGGAAAAGTTTAAAACTCTGAGAATCATTTACACAAATATGGGGGAAAATATGAAATCTCCGCACTCAGGGTGCTCAGGCAATAATTTGAACCCCGAACTTTACCAGGTAGCAGTGCTAGCCACTACACCACACTTATACACTGTACATGTTTTTCTAAGAAAAACACTGCTGTACAGTGTTAACATAAATAACATTAAACATATTTGTACCTAACATACGGCACGGTGGCGCAGTGGGTAGTGCTGCTGCCTCACAGTTGGGGGACCTGGGGACCCGGGTTTGCTTCCCAGGTCATCCCTGCGTGGAGTTTGCATGTTCTCCCCGTGTCTGTGTGGGTTTCCTCCGGGCGCTCCGGTTTCCTCCCACAGTCCAAAGACATGCTGGTTAGGTGGATTGGCGATTCTACATTGGCCCTAGTGTATGCTTGGTGTGTGGGTGGGTGTGTTTGTGTGTGTCCTGTGGTGGTTTGGCACCCTGCCCGGGATTGGTTCCTGCCTTGTGCCCTGTGTTGGCTGGGATTGGCTCCAGCAGACCCCCGTGACCCTGTGTTCGGATTCAGCGGGTTGGAAAATGGATGGATGGATGTACCTAACTTAAAATTATGGTAAAACTCACTCCAAAGTCTCAGTTCTGTACCAAGTCGTGGAGGCTGAAGTGGCATCATAGTGCTTCTGGCTACTATTCCAAGCACCTTGGCATTACACCCATGCCCAGTGTGGCTATGTTTATACAATCAGCAATACAAACACTAGTGCCAGCTCAGAGTTGTAACTTTATTATATATTCAGGTATATATACTAGGGGTCCCCTACTTTCTTCACTCGCCCACCCCCCAACCCCCAGTCCTGGGGGCGCGCACTTCACGCTCGCCACTTCGTGTCTCTGCCGCTCACGTTGTGTAGAGGAGAGGGGCTGAATGCATGCTTAAGACGGATCAGCTGCTGGCTTGCTGCTAGCTGCTACCTCGCTGAGTGATCTGCATGTTGCGCTGCACGTCGATCATTTCAAAGCCTGTACAGCAGCTGTCCTTTTGTCTCACTTCCTTGTCTCATGGGACGTTAAAGTGTGTCTGACAAATTGTTTGTAAGTAGGGCGTGACATGCAGGTAGTCTCGCGGGACTTCAAAGTGTCTCTCCGAGATGATCACGTCTCGAACCAAAATTTTTTTATATAATAGATAGATATAAAATCCAACATCTATCTGTTTGTCTGTCTGTATGTCTGTCCGCTTTTCACGAGAGAGCCACTTAATGGATTTAGATTGGGTTTTTTCTATAATTTGCTTGAACATTCCAGTTGATTTTGAGACTTCTCTCATCACGCTAAGTATCATAGTTTGCTTGTAGTGCTGATTTATTTTCGGTAAATCCGAGAGAGCAGCAACGAACCGAGGGCCGGGGAACAGTGTTTGAGTCACTGTACCTCTCACCACGTGTTGGAGCGTACCTGGCCTCCGCTTAGCTAGCGATACCTGTTTGTTCAACAGACATTATCGTTTACGAATTGTTAAGGAGTAACATTTGACATTTTTGAGAAAGAGATTAGAGCTACAGTACGTGTGTTTTAGAGGGTAGCTGCTGATTGCCAGAGATATCACAGCCACATGCTTTTCTCCCCACACGGGGGATGCTATCCCATCAGAGCTGAACACGATCAGATACAGTGCCAATGTTTGATGTTGAAGCATACCTACCTTCTGTTTGGCCAGAATTACATTTTTTTCAATTCTTTTATTGATTTTTAAAGTTTGTCCTGTTTCACTACTACTTGGGCAGAGCTGCCGGGGACAGCTAGTTCTGAAATAAATAAAGAAGCAGGTTTCTAATACCAAGGTCTAGTACTCCTAGATCTGACCCAGTCTGGCCTGTCACATGACTGGCATTGCACCCGATCCTCACCCTTTGCTTTGAGTGTGATGAGTCCACATGATGACTCTGCTTGGCTTTCACAGACTGGCTGGGTTACTTGGGTGCTGGCCACTCTCGGACATGACACTAGTTGGAGTGGCTCCTGGTGTTTCTGTTTCCACTTGAGGTAATAAATTTTGTTTATATTCATTTAAAGCTTTCCAAAGAATTATATTTTTGTCTCTCTGCTCCCCAGTTTACCAATAGGTAACTTTATCAGGAGTAGCTACTGTATCTTCAGACAGCATATCTACAAATCCTTTAGACATGCAGGTCCCTGCCAAGTTCTGTGTCTTTGGTCTCCCTGGGAATACCGAGCCCGGGAACTAGAAGGAAGTCTCTGCCTGATATTTGAAGCTTAGGTCCAGAAAAAGCAATTAAGTCTGTCATGACAAATCCTTTCAACTTTTTTGCTTATCCGGACATGTGAGGGTCTATTAGAGTTTGCCCATTGTGTTGGCATCTTCTTTGTGAACTCGGATAAAGTTTGTTATTTTATGTAAAGTGGTACAAGAATATGAGGATTTGGAGCCATTACCCCTACATGCCATTCCTTCTCTGTATTTGAGGAAGAAAAGTTGTGCTTACATGTAATTGATAAGTTTGGTATCCTTGAAAATGATTTTTTTAACAATCATGGCATACATTCAATGCACTGGATAATTGTGTTGTAAAGTGAAGTGGTGGCTTTTTCCTTACAAATAAGGCATGAGAAGATGCCCCAGGTGGAGTAGTTCAAGCACTTCCAGGTCATGATCACAAGTGAAGGTATATAAATGTAATGAATTATTAATTATTATTATTATAAAGTTGTTTGTGATCTTGAGAGACAAATTAGCTCAGTGGGAGCAGCTTTGGCAAACCATTTTACCACTTAGTCCAATTTTTTTATATTTGTTCCAGATTGTATAAAAAGAAATCATGAGTAAAAGTGCCCAAAATGTTTTCTTCAAAGAGTTTCTGTGCTCACTTTCTGTGATAGGGAGAGAAGCCCAATGATACGACAAGACGTGTTCTTAGTGGATAGAATGGAGGTGGTTGAGGTGTTTTGGACGTGTAGTTAGGATGTGCTCTGGTCTCCTCTTCAGGAGATGTTAGAAGACACAGCCCAAAACCCAGGGCAGATCTAAGGCACCCTTGAGGAGTTAAATGTCTTGACTGGCTTGGGATGTAGGAATTCCCAAGGAGGTTCAAGAAAAAGGATATTGTGGCCTACTCAGGCACGCTTGGAATACTGCCATTGTGATTCTAGACAAGAAAAGTGGAACGAAAGTGAAGTGAAGGAATAAAGCAATCCCAGGCTAACACAGCAAGAACCCAGGATTTAGAATTATATTTCTTATCCTTCACTCTCGACTGAACTTTTGTTTTCAGGTTATTTTTTATGCTTCCATTTACTTCAATTAGTATTTACCTAGACTGTTTCGAAATTCAATGAGCTGTGTCTCCACACAATAAATACCTGCGATAACTATTTAAATTTTACTGTAAATTATGGGTTAGTGAATAACTCGGTCATGGCTCACAATTTGAAAGCTCTCTTTAAGCACCCAGAACATAGTGCTGTCATCACTCACACGGAAGTAAGTAATTTGTCAAAGTTTGTGAAATCAAATACAGTCATTCAATTTGACATTTTGCATGTACAGTACAGTATGTACAATATAAATGGAGGCCAATTGCACTACAGAGTATTTGAATACACCATGCTACTTTATCAACCTCTTTTTCTTCTTAATGCTGCTTGGTATCTAGATGTGGTGTATAGTGTTGTGATAGTAACAGTGAGTAACAATTGCAGCTAAGCTCCTGAAATTTATGCTACAGCTCAAAAATGTATTACTTGACTTGGTCTGTCTCCTTCAGGTCTGTGTAACTTGTTGTTTGTGATCTTGTAACTGCTACAGTGTTTTCACGTTTTCTGTAACTGGTGTAAATATGTCTTGCAGTTTAGCTCCTTTGAAGTGATCTAAATAGGGTCTGTACTTTGAAAATTGGAGACCCTTCTGCAACTGCTGATGCCAAAGCTCATTTTCATGAGCCTGTTATTGCAGAAATTTATTTCCCTAACATTTAAACCTACACTGAAAATGAGCTATTTATTTAAGGCAGAGTCCTCGGAGGTGTTTTTGTGAATACAGCTTCAACAAACTGGTACCCAAGGTATAATAGCCCCTGTCTCTCAGCGATTTATAGGAAACGTTTACCAGAATCAAGGACTTTACTCTTCTGTAAATTGGGGAAGAAATCTCAGAATAGAATAGGAAGTAAAAACAAAGCAGTGACAACAGTTTATGGGGCCTTTTTTATTGAAATTGCTCAGTTCAACAGAAAATCCAAACCGTTTTCATTTCTGGTGAAAAATACCCAAATAGAAGTTATAGCTCAAGGTGTGAAGGCGTGATCCCAAGATATTACCTGCAGAACTGAGTCACAAGGGATGTTCTGAGATGAGCTGAGAAACTCAGCCTTTGGGGAGTGCAAAAGTCTTTTGATAGAAGGTGGATGTGGTTTTTATTTTTCAGAAGACAAAGAACATGTTGCTGTCACTTTACTTCTGAGCAGGCATCATGTCATCGATGGCTTCTTTCTTCTCAAGTTTCTTCTCCATCTCAATCATCAGCTTGACACCATCAACCACCATCTGCACCTGCTCCACCTCTGAGAAGCCCAGACGGTCAGCGTTGGAAACATCATACACACCTCCCTTTGCCTCGGTGTCGACACCACCTATGAGGAAAATGGGGAAGAGAACGTTGCTTTTGCTTATCAATGGGAGAGGTATGTTTTTTTCAGTATTCACTTGACATTTTAAAACTCTCGATTCATTAATCCATTTACTTTGTCCACTTCAGAATCATGTGAAGCTGGAGCAGATCCTGGCAGGATCAGACGCAAGGCAGAACTGAACCCTGAACAGGGCACCAGTACATTTCAAAACTTCACATGTCTTTGGGATGTGAGAGATAAACCAAAGTACTTGTATTACAAAGTACAAAGTATTCTGCATAAGCAATGACCGAGCAAGGATTCACATCTTGGGCTGGAGCTGTGGACTAACCACACTGCTGGTTGGTGTAAAACCACAGTTTTCAACTGGAATTAATGGCTCAATAGTAAGGTTTGAATTCATCATAAAAAGTTATATTATTAATATTGAACTGAAAGAAATACATGAATCACTATGCATCATCAATGCAGCAACCCAAAATCCTAAGGAAAGATTGATGACACTACTTACATATCTTCATTTTGGTTAAGATTTTTAGACATCATCATTGACAGTGGCAAATATTCACAATTTCAAATTATACAGCAGTATTCAAAAATTCTAAAATGTGTTGTTTAAACATTTATATGGTTATTTGTTTTATTTTTGGCTCAACTCTATTCTTTCTTTACATTGTTTGTTAATTATGTAAGAATACTTTATACAATGCAGCATTTACTACATTCAGTGTGCTTATTTCTTGCCTTAGGTAAAAGATTCCACGTCTTTCAACTATACATGAAGTGCGGCTTCTAGTGGTTTGTGGCAGGTAAGCAGCACTCCAGCTCTTTTCTGTAGTCATCACATCACTACTTTGATAGACAGCAGAGTGAAAAAAGGTAGGAATTGCTTTGAGGGCTCCAGAAGTATGATCAGAATGTTTTTGGAGAGACTAACTAGCCTTACATGTATGGGGTTGGAAATGTGGCTGCTTTATTAGAGGGCTTCCAGTGGAGTTACAAAGGTGGGAGACACTCAGCACGATTAACCTTATGTTAAGCTGGTGAGTGAGAACTGGTGCTCTACTAGTGATAGAAACCCTAGAATCTATGAATCAGTGTATTGGGGGACATAATTCTCATTATCTGAAGCTCTGGGTCTTTCAAAAAGACATTTGGCTATTAATTTTGAGCTTCATGAGAACTAAAAAGTCAGCCTTGAGATACAGTGAGCCCAGAACATCAACATTTATGACACATGTCCTATCTTAGGACAGACACAGGACATTAATACATTTAATACATAAGTAAGAAGCTCTTGCACTTGTACTTATTTACTTGTACTTATTTACTCCTGTGCATGTAATCAAGAGATTTGCCAGGGAAAAATCATATGATTGAATCTGGATTCATCGTCTATATCAGCGTTTTTGATTTCTGCCATGGATTTTCAAGGGAGCTACAGCACACTGTGTGGATATTAGATGCATTATGTTATTTCTAATAAAAGGTTTATAAAGCATATTATTGGAGGTCTTACCATTAACGATGCAATAGAATAATAATACATTCACACCTTTGCTATTAAACAGCATAAAGAACTTTCAAAAAGCAATTTAGTCAGCTAAAGTTTGTGTTTGTTGCTGTTTATCCTTGATGGTCCAGCACCTTCATTTAGAAATAAATGGTATACAACTTAGTGCAATCTGGTGATTTAGTTAAGAGTGGGCGAAAATAGAAGTATTCATGCAAAGAGTTTATAGAACAGTTTCTCTGTTTACTTACCTGTGCCACGTTTCTGCAGACGCAGTCTAGTCAGGACCTCCTCAAACTTGGCATGTTTGCACAGGTTTGGCAGCTTGACGTGTACACCACCACGCAGGCCAGTGCCCAGGTTGGATGGGCAGGTAAGGACGTAGCCAAGATGTTCATTCCACATAAAAGATTTGTTGTGCTTCTTGAAGATGTCCTCAATCTAAAGTAGAGACACATATTTTGCATTCAGACAAGAGTACTGTCTATCTATCATGGACAGAATACTACGTTTCACATTAATATCCTCTATGCTGTACCTAGACTTGTCTGGTCCAATGGTTACTACGAAATAAGCCTAAATTGTTTGAAGATTATATGGTATTGTTATAGTTTTACATGAAAAAACAAAATTAAATTGAAATAAGTGTTACTCATATAAAATGTCCATTGGAATTCATTTCAAAAATAGTGACTAAAGTGAAAGGTACTTTGAGATATACCAAGAATGACCTGGGGCTTAACCTTGTTTACCTGGTTAGGGCCACAGGGTGTCCATGGCAAACCCAGGGAAGTTATACCATAGAGTCATAGTCATAATCAGGAGATACTGCAGTCAATGGTATTCCATGACTCATTGTATGGAACAGAATTGAAGTGGTACACATACATCTCCTAATGTTAGATTGTGTTAAAAACATGTTCTGAGATTTTTCAGGTAAGGTAGGTATACTCGCTAGTAATGAGTGAACACCACTAAATTTGCTTCGCCTTCAGCTTGGCTGAAATCTTCCAGAATTTCGCCAAACTCGATGAAATGCGTTGAATCCAAGTTTTAATTGGATTATAATGGTGCAGTGGCCTTTTAAGTGTCCCAGATGGCTAGAGAAGCATCTGCCAACTACACCGGACGGAATGTTTTGGCCTAAAATGTGATCTGGCCTGTGAGACAACAGTGCCATTACCACCATGCCTCCTTGAGATAAAATTATACTCCAAGTGCTTTATCTTTTTCTGCCTCTCTCACACTCCTATCACTATGACTAACCAACAGCCATAGAGACTGTGAAGAAGGGGCTGCCCCTGTCGCTACTCAATCTGTCTTGCATGACATGCTTACTCCAGTAGTGAAGACACAATGTGCAATGAATCTACGCAGAACAACAAGAAAGTTTGTTCATAATATTCT
The DNA here is from genome assembly GCF_900747795.2 of Erpetoichthys calabaricus. Classification (NCBI taxonomy): domain Eukaryota; kingdom Metazoa; phylum Chordata; class Cladistia; order Polypteriformes; family Polypteridae; genus Erpetoichthys; species Erpetoichthys calabaricus. Next base: position 108,433,186 of record NC_041394.2, on the reverse strand, counting down.
CAATACGGTCAGCTAATGTACCCTTCAAATGAAAATACTTGCAAGTTTTTTTTTTACAAATCCAGCTGGAGTACCACTTGGGTTGTAACATCATACCTCAGTGTATATGGCATGAATTATTCATGCATGCACAATGCAGATCAGGCAGCAACGTTAAGACTGAGGTGGAGTATGCATGCATTATCGGGTAGTGACAACCGCACCCAACATGGCTGCTACAGCCTTTTCATGTCACACTGGCCTCACAAAACATTATGAGGTACTGGGGAAAAAAAATTGCTTATGGTGGCCACATGGCCAATTTTTGGGGAAAGATGTTGCTGAACAAGGTTACTGGTGAACTCAGCAAATTTGCTTTAAAAAAAACGCTTTTGCGAATTTTATAGATAAACCTTGATACTCACTAACCATGAAATCACAGAATGGTTTCATGTTGCATGCCGATTAGTAAATGTTGTATTAAAATTATATTGTGCTATTGCCCTAATATTCTAGAATACTATTATTTCTATTTATCTTATTGTACATTGTATGTATGTTTAAGGATAGATGCGGCAGTTGAATTCAAATCAGTCAAAGCCTACAAATACAATATTTTACAGAAATGTATCATAACACATTGGCAATTCTAGAGTAACTGAGGCTCAACTCCAATATTAAATCATTTTCCCCTCAATTTGTTTTTGAGAAGTAGAAAAACACATTTTTTTCAGAAACAACAAATCATTTTATGGATACAAGTAATGCTAGTAATATGGGATACCTTTTGCAGACCAACACAGAAGCGTCTGAACACTTCCTTCATGTTGCCTCCCAGCTGCATGGAAATGACACGAAGATGGTCCTCCTCATTTACCCAGACCAGGAAAGTCTTGTTGTCATTGTGCCTGAACAAAGTGGAAAAATAAAAAAGACTGAAAATATCTGCCACTTCTATTAACAGAATGGCAGCCACATGTTCTAAATATTATATGTACTTAATCCAATTTGAAACTGCTTGGGATGGAGCCTGTTTAGGCAATGTCAGATACAAGGCAGGAACCAGTCCTTGATGGAGCACAAAGCCACTGTAGTGTCCACAGAGGCACAAACCAAAACTGAGGCCCACACTTCCATGGGGACATTTAGAAATCACCAATGAACCTAACTCATATCACACAACTAGAGTTTCCAAAGTAAAATCGTTGCAGATACCGGGAGTGTGCACAAACTTCACCCGGACAGTGACCTGGAGCAGAATTTGAACTCAGGATGTTGGACCTGTGAAGCGGCAGTGCTAGCCACCATTAAATAAATACTATACATTGTGGCGCCCGGCTGGGGTTCATGCCCGGCCAGGATGCCCAGGACGACAGGAGGAGGGTTCATACCTCCTCCAGAACACGAGGGGGCGTCTGCCCTGGTTGTATTGGGGGTATTGGGGGCCTGTAGGGGCCCGTGGTCACCGCCAGGGGGCATCCCCCTGCCTGAAGGACCCTGGACCCCAGTACTTCCGCCATACCAGGAAGTGCTGGGGGGAAGAAGAGAGGGAACGCCCGGAGTGCTTCCAGGAGGACAGCAGGCACTTCTGCCACACTGGGGCGTGTCCGCGGGATTGCCGGTGCACACCTGGAACACATCCGGGTATGGATAAAAGGGGCCGCCTCCCTTCATTCGAGGCTGGAGTCGGGTGGAAGCAGGACAAGGTGTAAAAAAGAGAGAAGGAGGCGGTCCGAAGAGGCAGAGTGGTTGGCCTGGACTTTGGGGGAGACTGGGGTTTGTGGTGCACTTAGAGACATTGTAAATAGTAGTAGTATAAATAAACGTGTGGTGGTGCTTAACAACATGTCTGCCTGTCTGTGTCCGGGGCTAGTTCCACAACATCTACAATACAAGTAAACTACAATGCTTCTCGGATCAATATGATTGAAAGTATGAAGTATGTGCAATCAAGAATGAACAGCAGAGGGACATAACTGAGGTCCTAAAAATAACGGTCCATTCTGGAGCTCGCTCTGCTCACACACTGTGAACAATTAGTGGCTTTCCTAATGACATCAATTAAACTATTCAGTCTTTCTTTTCCCATAATTATTTCAAAATGTATTTATTTAAATAAGAGGACTGGCCCAACTGTGCTTTTATGTACTATTGTTTGCAATATATCTTAACTATTATAAACAACTAATCAAATTCAGGATCGTGATTTTAATTATTTGATATATTATTAACATTCAATGCAAATGCTCAGCGGTCTGACTTACCAGATTCCTCTGGCATCAGGCCAGTCACGAGCCATGCCAGAAGCCAGCAGAAGAGGAGACACGGGCTTATCAAACAGGAAGTGGTCATTAATCAGCTGGTCCTGTTCTGCATCGGTCATTTCCTTCAGAGGGTAGTATTTGCCCTTGAATTCTCCATCCAGGGTGGTCAGAGCTGAAAGAAGAAAATCTGGCTCATCCTCTGCAAATATTTAAACTAAAGTGCACAGCATTGTTAGCATTTATTAGTCACGTCTGTAACGGGGTCAACTGTGTATCCTATAGAATCAGCCATCACTCCTCTTTCAGAGTGCCATAACCTGAAGTGATAAAACCATTAAATCAATCTGAACTTAATCCATAACAAATCAGTTGATATTTGAGGAGCTTCTTGTCTTAGGAAACAATGGAAGTGGGATCATCTAACTTCATGATAAGACTACTTTATAGTACAAGCTGGATTTTATTTAAGGAACTGGCTAAACAAAAAAAAAAACTGCAACTGTTGTGATCCTTTAGGACCAAGTGCTCACCCTGATACACAGGATAAGTGACAAAAAAGTGATAAATGGTTATGGCATCTGCAATGCTGGGTCACAAGGTAACCTATTATACACCAGGCAAACTGTACAGATCCAGAACTGTATGAACCGTACAGATCCAGTTCAGTCATGGACTATTTTAAATGATTATGGATTCAGTAAAAATGTAAAGGAAAATTAAGCTCCTGTTGTTGCCAGCTGTTTTACCTTCGATGGACAGTTTCTCAATGGCTCTGCGCTCTCCACGGCTGCAGTGAGGGGGCAGGGTGTATCCCTGGATGCTGCGTCCAGTGCGTACACGGCTGCTGAGAACATAGTTTCCGTCAAGATCTCCTCCCTGGGAAAATAAAAAAGATTTAGTATTACTCTGCTGCTACTACTTGAGATGTTAAGATGACGCACTGAGGAAGAAATAAAGTTGGAAGAACTCATCCTCTAGAACTATAGGTTCTTCAGCAAAATCACAATATGAGCTACTGATTTCATATTACTGGATAAAAATACCTTCAGGTTCTCATGGTTCATGTCAGTCTTGTGCTTGTCGGTGGGTTTGTAGCCGTTGTGGCGGTCCTGAATGACGGGGTCAAACAGATCCTTGAAAACATCATAGGACTCTCCATCACCAGCCACGCAGCCAACAGTCATGATGAAAGGATGGCCTGTCACCAGATGGAAGAGGTTATGAGAGGATTTTGGTATTAGGAAATAGAACAATGTGTTGAAAGCATTTAATTTGTACTAATTTCTTTCTGTTGTCCTTAAGATATTGAAAAATTTTAGTTGAAAATTTTTAACTGGGTACGATACAATACGATACATCTTATTTTTGTGTAGCACTTTTCATCAAGTGCAGTCACAAAGTGATTTGGACAATTCTCAATTAAAACACAAGTACAGGTTATACTAACTACAAAATACCAAACTGGTACACATATAAATGTAGATTTGTTAAAACACACAAAGAACAAGGTAGAAACATAAATGGAAACCAAGGATATGTGTCCATTAATTAATTGATGAGATATGGCCAGTTGACAATGATGGAGATTAAGAATCTGGGTAGACAGGATAAGAGATTACAATGAATCCCTGGCAGAAATAAGAGCAAAATGATGAAGATGTGCAGTGTCATCTATATAAGTTAAATGTACTGTATATTCTCAATTTCAGAAAAAGGCAAGGTCTAACGTTTATTAGGCAAATAACAAGAACACTTTTTTTTTTAGTTTTAACCAATGCAAAATAAAGAGAAAGACTGATATTTTAATAGAGTGGCCAGGTCACAACAGTAATACTGTTCAGAAAAATTGATCTTCTGGCATGTGAAAGTGTATTTTGAATCATTCCGTATATTGTGCAGAATGATGTCCTTCAATTCAAAAATAAAACACCGTCAAGGTGTATTTAAGACAGAAAACAGGACAGTCTGGATTCATTTGCTAGTCTTTTCAGTCATCTGTTTCAAATATTGAGGTTGTTGTGTATCATGAAACAACTGGAAAGGATAACTAAACTAAATGGCTCCTTGGGTGAAATTTAAAGAAGAACCAATGGCGTCAAATTCTCTACTAATGACATCAACACAGGTAGATTTACTTGAACTTACCGGGGTTGTCCACGCCTGTCTGAATGCAATCATCCAGAGTGAAGCCGCTGGGTGTCTGCTTGTCCCTCAGTTTCTTGTAGATATCCAGAGTCAGAGCCTTGGCCATATGGTTGTTATGCTTGGTCAAGTCAGGAAACTCCTCCTCAGCGGAGAAGTTCAACTTGTAGTTGTTGTGGGTGTTTCCGAAAGGCATGGCTGCACTTTATTTAAGTTCTGAAAGACAAGAACATTTCATGATGTCTCACTTTCTCCAGCTTAGCTGAAATGCCTGTAAATGTCTATCTATCTATCTATGAAGAAGTGTAACCCACTAAAAGTGATGTGACGTCAGTAAGGTAGTGGTAAAGTTCTAATACGGCAGGGCCAGCATGTGTCTGTTTTGCACACCCCGTAATGCAGCCTTCCAATCAGCAGCATCACTACTAATGTGCTTGAAAGAAGGTTTTGTTTCTTATGGTGTCATTCATGCCAAACCTTATGAATTGTGCTAGAGGAAGGATTTGAAGGATTTCATATTTAAATTGAGGGACTATCCTGGTCATAATGTAGGAGGGTCAGCCTGAATAAGGCAGTTCTTAGCCAGGAGATTAGTGTTATTGTCTGAAAGCTGTACACACATTTTTGACTTTCTGAATCCTTTTCCTTACTTTCTACTTTAGTTGTCAAGTATGATGCCAAGTTATCACACTCCAGTGTACATTTCCTTCTAATAAGAAACTCTAAGGATGGGCAGTCATCTGCACACATTTTGCACTCAAGTGAAGTTAAATACCACCGATTAAGTCTGGCACTTTTATGCATCTCTTTATGTAATAATAATAATAATAATTCTTTGCATTTATATAGCGCTTTTCTCACTATACATATAAGATGAAAGAAGCAAGCAGATGGTGTTTCTTTATCAAATAATAATGATATTTCCTGGATCTTCAGCGAGATTCTTTAATCAAATATTTTGCTGTCATATCTTTAAGGAGTGATACAGTTCAGCACAGTTTTGCTTAAACTCAAACTATCTCTGTGCCATTTTCAGATCACATATGCAGTCTCTGTATTTATTCACCCTAAAGACACACAGTTTAGGTTAACTGGTGCCTCTAAATTTGATTTGGTCTGAGTGAGTGATTGTACCCTATGATGAATATGAAGAATTACTGTTGGCATGTTGTGCCCAGTGCTGCCAGGAAGGATACCAGCTCTCTGCAGCGCTGTGATAAAAAAAAAAAGCCTTAGTCGTAACATTGGTAAATGAGTCGACCCACAGCAGACTCTTCAAAGCCACAGGATTAGCAGAGCTATACATATGGAATTTTGTGAATGTGATAATTATTGCTAAAGCAATCCATGCTAAGATTTAATGAACAGGATAGGTATGGCATAGATAAGGCCATGTCTCATCTTCAGCTTAAGACTGAATACTCAGAACTGACATTTAATTTAATTCACATCATTATTATAAATGAAAGACTTGCAATCTACTGTTTCTGTTAGTATGGTTCATTTATTTTACAATGTAATGATTTTTTCTCATTTTATTTTATTGTCCAAAATATTCTATGAAAACAGGTTGAGTAGCCAAATGTGTAGCAGCATTGTCTAGATTTCTGATGCTAGCTCTTCTGCTGTGTGGCTCAGACTGTAACATTCAAGCATATAGCATGCGGTATTCCTAGATTTCACGCTTTCCATTCAGATTAAAGAATCTGAAGTAAGCAATATGTCAAATGTATCGAAATGAACTTGCTTTATGGATGGTTCCGTTTCCTCCTAAATCCCAAAGATGCCCATGTTATGTTGATTGGCAGCATTCATTTAACAAAGTGTGTGCCAAGCAATGGTCAGGTGTTCCATCCAAGGTTAGCTATTGCTTAGCCTCTGATTCTGTCAAGATAGACCTCAGGCACCTGCGAAAACCAGGGTTCTCCAAATTTGGTCTTGGCATATTACTATAGCTGTGGGTTTTCAGTCCAACCTTATAATTAGTGACCATGGTTTGCTGCTAATTAACTCTTTTGCCTTATTTTCAATTTCCTTGCTATTTAAGACACAGGTACCTTGTTTCTTTTTTCTTAATTAGAAGCCAAACAATACAAAAAGAACCAACACATGACCACAACCTGTGTCCATTGTACAAATCTGAAAATAAAGACAGGTGAAGGACTCGGTCATATTGATCTGCTCAAGTCCACAACACATTTTGAGAGTGGTTTTAGAAAAACAGTTTTGGAAGAGTCTGCTGTGACAGAACGAAAGCACCAATATGCCATGGAATTAAATAATGGGTTTAATGAACAAGAAGAATTGTCTTCTAATTAAGAAACTGGTTGGAGTGGGATTGGTTAGCATTTGAGGCCTTCACTTAGCTGGTCATCTGTTGGCTCACTTCACATGGCAGTCAAGTCTCATAACACAACTTAATTAAAATGAATGGAAAAGGAGTTAGTTAGCAGCAAAAATTGGTCACTGATCAAGAAAAGCTGAAGCCGGTAGTGCAGTCAAAGAGACCGCTGGAGCAGAGTGTTGGGCAATTATATTATTGTGCCAAACAAATGTGCTCCATTGCACATGACATTCCCAGTAAAATCCATCACACCATCCATTTGTAAATAAGCTCAATCTTATTAAGCATTATTGGTGCAAATAAGGGTATAATGTGGACAGGGTTCCATTTCATCACAGAGCACACTTACTTATGTAGAGCCCATTTATAATCACTAATTAAATGATTGTGCATTTAGCTATGACTGTGAATCAAAATTAAATTGCTACTTTGTGACAATATCTTGTTATTGGCACTTGGTAACTGGAACAATACTGCAATCCCTGTCTTATTAACAGTAGCTAAAATAAGGAATAAATCAGTGTTGAGCAGTCTTGACCACCGAAGGCCGCCCTTATGAATGACATTCAAGTGACGTAAGTCTATCAGACCCTTCAAAATTAGGCATCTAGAGAATCTGAGCTCCAAATTCAACAAACAAACAAAGCAATAAAATGATGTCCAGGAACAGCTGCACAAAGCTGCTCCCTTACTCTGTACGTGTGCTCTGCATTTTAACCCTATCTGGCGCATCATGTTTCATTAGAGGCAAGAAGACCGCTCTTGTCCAGCAGCACAAGGTATTAATAGATTTTCCCCATCTGTGGGAAAGACCTTGCCAGCTTCATTGTGCATGTATATGCACAGATGCCAGCAGCTGTCAAAGCACGGCTCTGAAATATCCTTGCCAGGGATCATGTTACAGCTCACGGAGGGAAGTTTTATGGCACTGTCCAATTTAATCCTGTTGCTAACCCTTGCGAAGAACACGTCTGGCATGAAAAAAGTTATGACCTGTGAAAATGTAGAAAGAGTCTAAACTCACTATAGACTTCATGTCAGTCTTGTGTTTTCTTGTATTCAACTTCTTTATTGCTCACTAGAGCCTCTTTGCCCTTTTGTAAGCAGTAGATAACATTGTCTTCTTTCCATCACAGAGACTCATTTCTGGCATGCCATGTGACTCACACTACTCCCCACAAAGTTATTATCCATGTGGAATTCTATAAAGGCATGTCATGTCAAAAGAGGATATCCCTTCCTAATACTTTTTGATTAAATAAAATTAATTGGGAAAAATGAAAATGCGTGTGTATTAAGGCTCAGAATGTAATTAGTCTGTTAACCTCCATGCATAAATAGTTTACAAGCTATTTTCAGTATAATACTACAGTGGCAAAAACATTTGAACCATTTAAAAAAATGAACCTGCTTTAATAGTGTGTTATCACTTGAAACATTTAGACTAACACATTAAAACTATGATAAGGATTTTCTTTGCCATTTCCTCTACACTGCCAGCATGAAGGCAGGTGATTCTGCTACTGTGACCTCGCTGGTTTAAATGACTGCCAACTAAGCACCCCTGCCAAGAAAGGGAATTTGAGCACCAAGTTCTTTATATAGACAGGGAACAGTGGCTCATATGCAAGCCTGGTATCTAGGTCTTCAGTCTAGAGACACTGCCAAAAACTGTGTTTCAAGAGCCAGGATTGCAATTAGGCAGATCTTACACCTCAGTAACTAATATGGACAAATACTCCAACCTATTTAAGGGTATATGATCAGGAAAGTCATGTAACTCCAAAGTGATATCAGACTGCTTACATGCCAGTTTTAAAGTGTGCAATGCACGTGAAGCAGCAATATAATCGCACCTGTCAATAAATTCAGGGTGCCGAACTGTTACATGAAGCTAAATCTGCAGTCGAAAGCCTTAAAGCTTATCACAGAAGATCAAAGTCGTACTGTTATACCACTCATTCATTGCTGACAGATTTTAATTTTGTATATATAAAAACAATGACATTCACTGTGCCTAAGAAGTTTTATATCGTCTAAATAAACTAAAATTATATAAAATTAACCCAAAACGGTAATTCTTTTATTTTTTCAAAAACAAATTATAAAGTTTTTAAGTACACAATGAAACAAATAACAAATACATGACCAATAGGTAACAAAGTATTAATGAATAGTGGATTTATTTACAAGTTCATTCTGACATTTGTTCTCCAAGCCCACTCATTCCAGTACAACGATGCAAGGACTACACTATGCCTCGCCTGACTACACAGATGGGATGCCAGTTCATCACGTGGCATACTCCCCCCACACACCCACCCTCCCTTCAAGGGTCATCAGCTAACCTAACAGAAATGTCTTTGAAACATGGGGGTAAGTCAGAGTATCTGGAGAACAGGCATATAGTCACTGTGTGAATGTGCATTGTAATATGGCTACCTACTTGGAATTCATTCATAATTGGATAAAGAAGTTATTAATGTGTTAAAGGTACATATTGATTCAGATTTTCTAAAATGCCAAATTTACTAAGTTTTTACGGTTTCAGTGGTTTGTCTGGTTATCTTTGCTTCTTTCTACTTTTGTTCTTTTCAGTATAAATATAAGATTTTTTCTTGTCCATTTTATCCCTCCTTATGTTTCACTTTTTCTTCCTTCCCTTTCTAACACACACACACAGACAGACACACACACATATATATATCTTCTCTTTCCTCCTATAATCTTTAGATGCATTTGAAAACTCTATGAAAATACAAATTAAATCTAATCTTTTTTACCTTTACTGGGGAAACAAATTATATTACTTTTTTAGATATTTTTGACACACTACATCTTTAATACATTTAAATAACAAAAGAAACAGATTTTAAAAGTACCTGTGATGGTCTTGTTTTACTGTAGCATTGAAATCCCTCATTTTGTATGATTATACATGTATGCATAATATTAAACAGTTATTAACCTGTGTGATTATTCCACACATTCATTTTAACAAACCATTATTTTTGCAGTAAATGTTTTTAAGAGATGGACAACTTAATTTCCTTTAACATTTTTTTTTGCAATATAAACTGACAAGAAAATGCAAGTGCAATCATTTAACAAGTAAAATGCATTTTAGCTTTATGCAGATTTTTTCAAAAGTCCCCACCTTGTCACCAATGAACTATTTTTGCTTCACACAGATATCAGTTATAAAAGATTTTGAAGATAAGGATTACCTGGACAGGAAGAAAAAGAGAGAGGTAATGGTCCTTGGGATCAGTTCTTTTCACCAAAGCCAAAACAGGGGTGGCCCAAGATTTACAGTGCGAGGTCCCTATTTATATACCCGAATAATAGGCTCCCATTGGTCAAGCCTGCCATGCAGTGATTGGTCAGCACAGGTTCAAGCAAAGCTCAATATTTGGGAAGGCTGAGCCTGACATCACAATGACCTAAGATAGGGAGAAGCTGCAACCCAGGCTCTCTGGCTGTGCAGATGAGTGCTTCGGGGGGCTGGGGTGGCGTTTGGGGGAGGGCACAGCTGCAGATGCTGAATTGGCAGTTGATCAGTCTGGACGGGTGGTTTTTTAAATGGCTAGGATTGTGAGTGTCACAAAGTTCAGTTGCCCTAATCTTTAGTAAAATAAGTTAACCTAAAATGTATTCCATATGCCATATAAGTGTAGTCAGCTCCTGTTCCTGCATAAAGACTTGTTGCGAGTTACTTTTTAGAGAATTGACATAAATGTATTCAATGTATGTGCTTCACATCTTGAATTAGTAACAGTTTGTTACATTAAACATGCAGTCAATCCTAGCACAGTCACCACTACATTACAATTTACAAATATCTTGTATATGTAAAGTATAAGCTGTAGCAAATCCTATCAATTAAAAAATAAGTATTTTGACTGTATGAATTAGTACTTTTGTTTTTAATACCATAGTGGTATCTGTTTACTTTGTTTATTGGCCAATAATCGAACCCTGTCGATTACAATGATTTGTGCATTCTAACTGCTTGAAAAGTTTGTAAATTTTAGAAATGTTGTGTCATTTTGCCCCCACACTCAAATTACTGTATAATATTCTCTGGCATGAACAGTTGAACTCTTTGTAAAGTTGTGCTTTCAAGTTGTACAACAATGAACTCTGCAAGAATTATATTAACACATGGAAGTACTGGCATTGCTGTAGTGAACACATGCAACCACTGGCAGGGCTGATTTGACACTTGGGATATCAGTTTGTTCTTCTGCTTGTACTTCTACTCATAGATATAATTAATTACAGTTTTTATATTTGTGTTAATTGCAGTACTTTCAGTATAAAATGGATATTTTTATTAACAGTAATACAGAATCGTAATACAGTATCTTATATCATGTTCTAAAGTCAAGATACATCAATATTAAACGAAAGCCAGAAGGTAAAATAACAACTGCATGTTGATATGATGGGCGGCACAGTGGCGCAGTGGGTAGCGCTGCTACCTCGCAGTAAGGAGACCTGGGTTCACTTCCCAGGTCCTCACTGCGTGGAGTTTGCATGTTCTCCCCATGTCTGCATGGGTTTCCTCCGGGCGCTCCTGTTTCCTCCCACAGACCAAATACATGCAGGTTAGGTGGATTGGCGATTCTAAATTGTCCCTAGTGTGTGTGTCTGCGTGTGTGTGTGTCTGTGTGTGTGTGTGTGCCCTGCAGTGGGCTTGTGCCCTGCCTGGGGTTTGTTTCCTGCCTTGCGCCCTGTGTTGGCTGGGACTGGCTCTAGCAGACCCCCGTGACCCTGTAGTTAGGATATAGCAGGTTGGATGGATGGATGTTGATATGATTAAATATTACTTTTGTGGTGTAGTAAACTTGCACTGTTTCTTAACTTTGTGTTTCATATATATATATTTTTTATCTGCTTTCCACTAAATACAGAAAAAATATCTTTTTCATTAGTTTTACCATTTCTGACTCAACGATTAAGGGGAGGATGCTGTCATCCACACATTTTAAAACCATAGCTTTACTTACCCTTAAAATCTAGTTTAGGCACAGCACACAAAAAAGTGAAACCTGTGCCTCAAATACAACTATCATAAAGACATCATGGTAAGTTAGATGACAAAATATGTGAACTCTCCTCAGAAAAGAAGTATCCCTTATACATTTGCTATCAGAGTCCTCCATTATCTACTAACATGCAAACACTCACATCTACTTTGATTTAGCAGTATACCAGACAGTGTTCAGAAGCCTTTAAGAAGGCTAACAGAATGTTAGGTTATATAGCATGATGTGTAGAGTACAAGTCCAAGGAGGTTATGCTCAAGCTTTATAATGCACTGGCAAGGCCTCGTCTGAAGTACTGTGTGCAGCTTTGGTCTCCAGGCTACAAAAAGGACATAGCAGCATTAGAAAAGGTCCAGAGAAGAGTAACTAGACTCATTTCAGGACTACAGGGGATGAGTTATGAAGAAAGATTACAAGAGCTGAGCCTTTACAGTTTAAGCAAAAGAAGATAAAGAGGTGACATGATTGAAGTGTTTAATATTATGAAGGGAATTAGTACAGTGGATCAAGACTGTGACTTTTAAATGAGTTCATCAAGAACACAGGGGCACAGTGGGAGCTTGTTATGGGTAAATTTGGCACAAACATCAGGAAAGTGTTTCTTTACCCAGAGAACCATAGACGCATGGAATAAGCTACCAAGTCATGTGGTAGACAGTAGGACTTTAGGGACCTTCAAAACTGTTATTTTGGAAGAGTTCAGTGAATAGGACCAGCAAGCTTTGTTGGACTGAATGGCCTGTTTCTTCTAAATTTTTCTAAAGTTCTAATTTTCATGTACCATGTGTTATAGGTTTTCTAAAGGTTACTCCTGTCTAACTTCCATATACATTTCATTGACTCCAATCCAGTATGAGTGCATGGGTGCCTTGTGATGTTCCATTCAGGTTTGGTTAGGGCATATATTCAATACTACTATTGATGTTATTGAAAAGGATTATATTGATGAAGGGTGGATAGATGGATCTCACTAACAACTTTTACCATGTTTAATATGACCAAATAACCACTGTCTTAATGCTGCACCTTTATTTGCCCTGTAAGAGTGTCCTTCTTGGCCTAGATCATCTAGTCTTTCTACCAAGTCTAAAGAGACAAAATGTTGCAAAGTCTATACCACAGAACTCTGTTCACTCCACTTTACAAACTTTTTGATGTATTTTGAGGAGAGAGCTCAACAAAAACTCTCCATATGCAGCTTGACAATTTGACGTGTATCTGTAAATAGAATGTATCAGTCCAGGACTGACAAGCATCAGTCATGTGATCACTTGTCAGGCAATTGCCTATTGGGTCTCCCTGAAAGCTGTGAACATTTTTGTTTAGGAAGTTAAGTAGGAGATCGGATTGTTAGTCCTTTCAAAACATTACGTAAAAATGTAACAGCAAGTTCCGAGCATGACCTTATGGTGATTAAATAATTTAGTGCATCCTAGTATATTAGGGATACATTTTTGGAATAATTAGCAGCATAAAGCTGAAACAGCAAACACATGTACGTATGACAATAGTAATCATATAAACCTATTAACTGTGAATATAGCGGGTTGGACAATGACTGACTGACTGACTGTGACCTTATTTGAAGACCCCCTGGGGGTCTTTTCTATCCTCTGCTATCTGGCAATGCAATGCTTCCACCTGACATACTTGTTAAGTTTATTTTTATTTATTTATTTACTTGCTGATTAATTGATTGGCTGTGTTATCTGTCACATGAGTCTGTAACCTTGTGTTTCTGCGGCTGTATGGATTTGAATTTCCCCATGGGATTAATCAAGTAATCTAATCTAATCTAATCTAATCTCAGTCATTCTTGTTCTTTGCCGCAGCATATTTACATTAGAAAATTTTCATTTGTGTCTGAGTCTGGCTGTATTCTATTCTTTATTCTTTTTTTAGTTCAGTTTTGTTGTTTCCAGCACACTAGTCCAGAGATGATCAGAATCTGCCTCCTGCTTCTCATATAGGACTGTGGCATGTTAACAGTGACATATCATTTTTTGAGCAATTTTGAATCAATCTCTTGTCTGTTCTGCTTACTCCTGGATAAACATTAATTCATAGTCATTTTTTACTGCATAAGTTAGTATAAGAATGTAAATTTTGCTCAATAACTATTGGTGGTTTTTCTGCAATTATTTTAGGTGTTTGGAATTCACTGAAATGGTTAAATATCAGACAGACCGAATCTTATTGCTGTGCTGCCAAAAATAACTAAAATAATATAATTATTGCCAAAACAACAGCACAGTACTGTAATATATTTTATTTTGTAACAGAGATAATAGCTAAATGCTTCAAAATGTTTGTTATTTTTTTCACAGCTGCGTGAAGGGAGGGTCGGTGTCAAAAGCCCAGTCTACGAATGTGTCACCACAGTGGGGTTGTGGGGGTGCTACATTTATCCAGCACAACTGAGCAAATATTCCCTTCAAACCACTGATGATGAAACAGACAAATGTTACATCACAGATGACACAGGCAAGTTTACTAAGCTCTTTTAGATTTTACACAAATACATCACAGGCCTCTTGTAGACCCTTTTGCTGCCTACAGACTATATGAAGTAGGGCTGCCCCTTTTCATGGTAGACAAACTTCATTGCATGATAAGTGATGACCATGTGATTCAGATGATACTTGTTAAAACAACCAAACAACTTTCCATTAATGATCATGAGAAGCATTTGTCCATCTTAATCGAATAGCAGGTGACTTGCCATGCAGGTCACTTTAGTATTGTCTAATATGTGCTGTGCAGCTCAGGCTTTAAGGATCTTCTGTTAGAGCACTACAAGCACTTGTGATGCACAACAGTGGCCTGGCTCCTGTACCAGTGGAGTATGCTATCTAATACCCACCATCAACAAATTTTTTGTGATCAATATGGGCATGTAACTAATTTGTGGGATTATCATCAGGTGAAAATGGACTTTACTATACTGTATTTTAGATACTGACTACATATCTTCTTCCTCTTCATCCTTTCCCACTTCTATGAGGAGTCGATCTGCTTGATCATATATCATATGATATGATATATCATCATATATTAGTATATTTATATAGGTGTGTGTGTGTGTGTGCGCATAGCATGTATATAAAAGTTAAACTTAATAAATCGAAACTTATTTAATACCATTCTCAAAATGTAAGAAATACTATATCAACTAAATTTGAATTTAACAGATTATTTGAGAAGTACAGTAGCACAGAGTCTTGGGTTCAAATCAGAGTAGTTTTAACATATTTTTATTGTGGGTGCATGGACTTTCTCCAAGTGAATTAGTTTCAGTCTACATCCCAGAAATAGAAATATGTACCTGAATATTCCTTGCAATAGACTGGCATCCTATTCACCCCCCATGAACTTATATTTAAATAAGTTTGATTGAGCAATGAATGGATGAGCAAGTGAAAGGACTGGAGATTCAGATGAAATTACTCTTGGGGGCTGACAAAGTGATACTAAAGTGGCTCTAGTGTGTCCATGTGTTTACCCTGCAATGGCATCCTGTCCAAGGACTGTTCCTGTCTTACTCCCTATGCTTGCTGGGATATCCTCCAGCTGCCCTGCAACCCTGCTCAGGATATAGAGGCTTTGCAAACTGAATTAAGTTGTGTTCATTTACTTTTTTGGTTCACATGTACTCACTTAGTCGAGTTCAGTTTCACAGGGGCCAAAGGCTCTGTTGGTAGCACTGCTTACAAAGCAGGAATCAGTCAGTGTACCCGTCCATTGCAGAGTACATGTATTCACACAATAGCATTGGGTCATATTGTAGTCATCGGTTTGCACACAAACTCTGGGAGAACTTGCAAACCACATACATACAGTGACTTGTGGATCCAACCCAGGACACAGGAGCTGTGAGACAACAGCACCCACCAGCCAGCTATTGTTGCAATAAATGAACACTTGTAAAGTCAAAGTGCTAAGTTATGTCTTGTTAGAAAATCCAGCTATCCATCCATTCATTCATCCACTTACTTCAAATTCTTACATCCACTGCTTCCAAAGCAGGGTCACGGGGCAGCTGGAGTCTATCCCAGCAGTCATTCGGCATAAGGCAGTAACAACACCTGGGTAGGGTGCCCTTCTATTCAACGGGTAACACACACGCACACATACACGTTCACATGCACATGATGCAATATAGCAACGCCAATTCACCTAACCTGCATGGCTTTTTCAAACACTAGATTATGTAAAATTAGAAAATATGTTTTTAAATTATATCCAAAGAGCTACTTGCATTTTAATCAATCAGCAACACCGTTTAAAGTGCTCACAAATATATTTTAAACACAAGATCTTGGGCTAGCTTATTATTCTACTTTTCGTTTCTGATAAATTCATTCCTCTTGGAGGCAGCAATTCTTGGAACCTTGCAGACTGAAGGGATTGAAGGAGAATGTTAGTGTGATGGAGCAGCTCTTTCCATGACCACTTAAAAAAAGTCATGTGCTTCATAAAGGAATCACACTGGTCTCTTTGCCAGCTGGCCAAAGGCACACATTTATTTTTCCAAAGGCTTTTTTAGAGTGTGAAGCACCTGTTCCCACCACCCACTGCTGCAGCTGAGCGAGAATGATTTGACTTCTGTACATTTGCGTCATCTTGCCACATTCCTCTTTGACAGAAATAAAACAAAGCACAAGTGCAATCTTTCTCTTCAAAGATTATAAGTTTTAAATGTATTTTAACGTTTATCAATTATTTATCCACATTAGTCATCGATATACCTAAGATACTCTATGCAGAATTAACTTTCAAATTCCTCTATCCCACTAAGGAAAGAATATTCATATATGTAGTCAATTAAAAATGTGAAGAAGTGTAAAATCATTATCTAAAATTAATTTAAAAATACAAATAAATAAAATAAGACAGGCATGGGTTTAACAGTGATTAACAATGGCCAGTGATTACTTTGATTGCTTTATGACGAATGCGACCGGAGAACAATAGTAATGTCATTCTTCATGCAGTAAATATCATTTGCAGGAATTTTAAGTAAGATCATACATTATTTTCCCATTGTTACATAGCAGTTTCTTTGTTAAGCAGAAGGAGAAAGTATGGAAATATTAAAAAATTATTTAAATTAAATTAATTGTTCACATTTTAGGAAATAATTAACATTAAATAAGAAAGACTATAAATAAAATTTGACAAAATAATTTTAAAAATATATTTTTTACTCAGGACTAATTATTTTAGTTTCATTGTGCTTAAGGTGTGAAGCCTCAGAAGGTCACTTTAAACACATATTTAATATCATATTTTAGATGAATACCTAAGACTACATGTGCAAAAATATGGGAATTTGCTTTCTTCTGGGTAAATATGACTATAAGAAATCCAGCAAATCTTAGTTCTTCATTACCATCTACAAGACTTTTGTGCATCCTTTAGTTTTGGGAACTTGCTTTGGTTTGATCCGAGTAAGCAACAACATAAAAATCATTACCTGATACTAAAATGCTGACATGCAAAAGGCAAATTTAATGAACAGGACCCTTCATTTAAACTTGTAGTTAGCATGACCTGGTGAGCATATTTGTCCATGTATGTATTTCGGTTTGCCATCTTTTGGTCTGAAGTCCCATCAGCATGTGTACAGGTGCTATTTAAAGTTGAAAGAACTCGTGATTCCTTACGTTATCAAAAGTAGAGTGGAACTTTGCCAGCATTTCCATGACCATAAGGCCTGATGTGCATCAGATTCTTTGGTTTCATTCATACTTTGGATGCAGAAATGACATTGGGCTCACTTTCACTTAGGTCATACTAAAGTGTCATACTTAAGAGTTCTTTGTAGTGATGTTTTATTTTTCTGAAATTTCTGGATTTTTCGCTTTTATTTTTACTTTTGGCACTATTGGATTTATGTGATATTGTTTTGAAGACTCAATTTTGTTTTCTGTTTTTAAAAGCTCACTGTCATTTTGTCACTACTTCTGTACAGTTGGAGCCATATTGCTATACCTGTTTCAAGATACATGAGACAGTCGTTATGAGACTTTCTGAGTCATCATTTCTTACCTATAAAAGATGGTGGTGCCTGATCTTTAAGTTGCTGGATTCTAATCTACAACACTTTGTTGGCAAATCACTTTAAGTAGCTTGATCATTGTTAATAATTTGGGTTTTGATGCTTTCGATTAATTCATTTTCTGGATTTTGACCTAGCCTGCTCAGACTCTGTTTTTATCATTTATTTTAGTGTTTCAGCGGTTTAAAGGTTTTTTTTTTTAGGGAAGTGTCGCCATCTTTATTTCTTGTTAATTCTTTATTGAAAAATATAGCATTTTGAATTTTGAACATTTGGACTAGTTAAAGTTTTTGAGTGTTCTGGGCAGTTTGGACTTCCCATTTTGGGGCAAATTAATACAAGTTTCATTTTGTGTGTTGTCCAAAATTCAGGATTTGTTGATGCTTAAGAAGTCACAAGTGACTACATTATTTGCAAGATAAGTGGCAGATTATTTTAAATATAAATAAATGCTAAGTTTTACGGTTCAGTAGGAAAAACATTACATTTCAGTTGCTTTAGCACACAGAATAAAGACAATGGCAAGTCCTAGTGGGCTGTCAGTCTGTGCAGAGAAGCAATAAAAAATATAAATTGGAGAATAGGTTACACATCTTGGCTAGTGGAGAACAGCCCTAAAAAGATTATGTAATCCACTTGTATGTCACCTCTTATACACACGACGGACAGAAAAGTGTCATAAGCAAAGAAGCTGAGAAAATTTCTGTGCCACTGCAGATTTAATCTACTTCCACCAAGCTACCCATATTTTTAACCTACTGTATACTCCTTAATGTTGTGGAGAGCAAGCTCTTGTAGCATTAGGTGCAAAATAGAAATCTCTCAAATATTGGTTCAGCATAGATTTGTCATTTAATCCAACTGGTAAGCCACTGACAAGTTGAGGACACCAGGGTATAGTGCTTCCTATTCAAAGCTGCTGAGATAGGCTTTGCCTCCTTGAAACCCTTTATTGGAGAAAGTGTGTTCAGAAAATGAAAACAAGTATATTGCATATTTTGCAGTAAATCTATCAATAATGCCATACATTATCACAAGGTGCTATATAAGTCTAAGATTAAAACACCCTATTAAAGTTAAAAATTTGTTAGGAAATGTGTTAGAGTTCTGTGTGATTCATTTTAGTTTTATTTTTTCATGTGATTGTGGTGCCATTTTGTCTGCCATCATGGTGTGGGTGTTATTTCATGGCTGTCATCATGTAGCTTATGGCAACAATACCGCACATTGCATGGTGTATGACAGGGGTAGGCAACGTCGGTCCTGGAGTGCCACAGTATGTGCAGGTTTTTGTTCCAACCCGGTTCCTTAACGAGAACTCAATTATTGCTGATGAAGCACATATTGCTTAAGTGACATTTTGATGCTTCATTTTAGTGGTCTCGCTTGTTAAGGTTCTCCAACCTTAATTGCTTATTTCAATCTTAAACTGCTGCATTCAGTGTTTTAATTGCTCCTTATTAGCAATAAGATGTAAAAGACAAAGCAGCCAGCAGTTCTCCAGCTAGCTTTTTTCCAATTACATCTGTGTGTGTTCATCATGCACGGTTTGATTTAATAAAACACTTAATAGAAAAATGTGACAGACTGAAAATGATCTGTTTTAGGCTTCAAATCATTTGGATGATATCCTTGGAAAGGAAAAAAATCTACGATATAAAAGCCTTACATTGCACAGACTAACAAGCCATAAAATTAAATAAGGCCTGAGATTGGCAATGATTGGTTTCTAATTAAGCAATTGGGTTGAATGAAAACCTGCAGCCACTGCGGCTCACCAGGACCGACATTGCCTACCCCTGTTTTACATCTTATTGCTAATAAGGAGCAATTAAAACACTGAATGCAGCAGTTTAAGATTGAAATAAGCAATTAAGGTTGGAGAACCTTAACAAGCGAGACCACTAAAATGAAGCATCAAAGTGTCACTTAAGCAATATGTGCTTCATCAGCAATAATTGAGTTCTCGTTAAGGAACTGGGTTGGAACAAAAACCTGCACATACTGTGGCACTCCAGGACCGACGTTGCCTACCCCTGGTGTATGACATCACCACCTCGCCTGTAGAAAAGATGCTGTGTGCACAGAAATGTGTCTGAACTTTTAATTTTTGTGGTTCTCGATAAAATTTTTAAAGAACTTTTGGCTTGGAATTTCGTTTTTCATTTCTTATTTCACTTTCTGGTGCAGAATTTGGTTTCTTTGCCTTTCTCCTTTTATAAAATTATCTCTAATCACTGCCACACTATAGAAGATAATGAGAATCTGATAGTATGTTCCAACTGACAACACAAACTCAGTCATGCCAACTGCACTTCAGAACATCCATCCATCCATCCATTTTCCAACCCGCTGAATCCAAACATAGGGTCACGGGGGTCTGCTGGAGCCAATCCCAGCCAACATAGGGCACAAGGCAGGAACCAATCCTGGGCAGGGTGCCAACCCACCGCAGGACACACACACAAACACACCCACACACCAAGCATACACTAGGGCCAATTTAGAATCGCCTATCCACCTAACCTGCATGTCTTTGGACTGTGGGAGGAAACCGGAGCGCCCGGAGGAAACCCACGCAGACACGGGGAGAACATGCAAACTCCACGCAGGGAGGACCCGGGAAGCGAACCCGGGTCTCCTAACTGCGAGGCAGCAGCGCTACCACTGCGCCACCGTGCCGCCCCACTTCAGAACAGATAAAGCTTAAGGCTGTTTGGGCCCAGCCAGTTCTTGGATGGGAGACCATCTAGGAAAAACTGGGTTGCTGATGGAAGAGGTGTTGGCAAGGCCATTGGGGCAGCTTACTCTGTGGTCTGCATGTGGATCCATCTATTATCCAACCCGCTATATCCTAACTACAGGGTCACGGGAGTCTGTAATCCCAGCCAACACAGGGCGCAAGGCAGGAAACAGACCACGGGCAGGGCGCCAGCCACACAAACACACACCCACACACCAAGCACACACTAGGGACAATGTAGAATTGCCAGTGCACCTTATCTGCATGTCTTTGGACTGTGGGAGGATACTGGAGTACCCGGAGGAAACCCCCGCAGGCACGGGGAGAACATGCCAACTCCACTCAGGGAGGACCCGGGAAGCAAACACAAGTCTCCTAACTGCGAGGCAGCAGTGCTACCCCCTGGCCACCGTGCTGCCCCTGCATGTGGATTTCCAGGGCAATTATGAGGGGACACCATGCTGTTAAAGTTGGCACCATCCTTTGGATGAAATGTAAACTGACTCTTTGTGGTCATAAAAAAATCTCTGGTTATCTTTCGAAAAGAGTAGGGTGTCTCTCAATGTCTGGGCTAAATTGCCCACCATGTCCTTGTCCATTCCGGCCCCTTATCATCCCTTGTTTCTAAGTGGCTATTTCTCTTACCCCTTTACCAGTAATGTGTGGTGTGGGGTACTGGTGCAAAATTGCTGCCATAGCATCATCCAGGTCAATGCTACACAATGATGGTAGATGGAGTGGCTGCCTACCATCTATGTAAAGTACTTTGAGTAGCTACAAAAGCACTATATACTGTAAATATAATTATTATGATTTAAATCAACAGTACACTAAATGAACTGTACAATATTAGAAATATAAAAGATCATTATTAGCATAATAGCAATTAAGGGTTTGCATAGCAAGATAACTACTGTATATCAATATTACATTTCTTACCAAACAAAATGTAAGGCTTACAATACGGGCAACATTGGATTTGTAACTATTCCTGTGATATTACACACTCTATATTATGCTCTGCTTTTGCTTTTTCCTTCACAAGAAGTGTTGATGTTGACTTACAACTGTTAGAAATGAAATGTTGTAATAATGGGATTGAGTGAAAGGCCCCGTACAGGTTCATAAACAGATTGATTGTTCAGTGGATTTATTATTAGGCTTGTAAACTGTCACTACAATCCATAAAGAGAGGAATGTGACAAGATTAATGAGAAGCAGAATGGAGATCGGTGTGGAGCTTCCCTTAAAGGGATGCCCACAGCAGCTGTTCAAGATACATTCACCTTCCAAAAAAAAAGAAAAAAAATATAAGAAACAGGAAGTCATTTATTTGAGAGTTTAGACTTTGTTCTTGCTAACTGGCATGAAGAAGTGCTTTGTTTGTGAGGCTAGAAGCCTGCTGATGAGTACAGTGAAAGGATAGAACATTAGAGCACAGGGATGGAGAGCATTCAGTTTTATTTGTTTACTTTTGAGTGGCTCCTTGTCACTGTCTGCACGTTCTTGTAATATCATCGCTGGTGTCTGGCCAAATATTTGAAGTGCTCTGGAACCCATTGAAAACCAATGCAGCCCTGCAAAGACCAGTCAAAGAATATATTGTGCCAACATATTGACTGAAGATGTGGTGGGCTGGCGCCCTGCCCGGGATTTATTCCCTGCCTTGCACCCTGTGTTGGCTGGGAATGGCTCCAGCGGATCCCCGTAACCCTGTGTTTGATATAGCGGGTTGGATAATGGATGGATGGATGGATATTGACTGAAAGAGACAAAGTAATCAAGTGTTAAATCTCCTTGAACAATAGGTAATGTGTACAGCTTCAATGTGTAAAGATTTCAATGAAAACCCCATGAAAATAAGCATTTCCAAATTAATCATTTTTCAGACAACCTTGGCAAATAGATGGTCTACTTGATTTCATAAAATGTAACAACATTGTTGTATATTTAAGGTAATAAAGTATTTTCCCATATTGTACAGTGAAACATCTACTTCTTATGGGTCTACCCATTGAGCAAATATGAGAGCTGTCACATCAGGATTAACACTCCTCTAAGGCATATCGCATTGCATTTACGCTTCTGTTTCTACAGTGCATACGTGTGCTTCTAAAGCTTTTGTCTCTGCTTTAGTTCCATTTTGTTACTCCTAAGTTGCTATCTAAAATAAAAAGAATCTTTGGACAGGTCACTGGTAAGACACTTAAGACCCTTGACATGTTCTAGACATAATGTAACAAGCTGTCACTTGCTTACACATGTGTAATATGAGAAAGTGCATATTTTTGGACCTGTGTTCTGTGAAAAAAATACTGCAAAAATTTGCTGTACAGCCAGCCCTCTTGAAAATGGGTAGAATGGTTTGAACGAGACGGATACCAATGAGGTGTGTAGACTAAGCTGTTGTACACTATCATAGTCATTTATTTATTTTTTTATTTACCAATCCAGCTTGCTCTTATACAAGGTCATGGGGAACACTATAACACACTTCAGTACAGTCGGCCAAAAACACTGTGGAAAGCAAATGAGATTACACAGCTATGTGGTGCCTTCTACCCATCCATTTTCCAACCCACTGAATCTGAACACAGGGTCACGGGGGTCTGCTGGAGCCAATCCCAGCCAACACAGGGCACAAGGCAGGAACCAATCCCGGGCAGGGTGCCAACCCACCGCAGGACACACACAAACACACCAAGCACACACTAGGGCCAGTTTAGAATCGCCAATCTACCTAACCTGCATGTCTTTGGACTGTGGGAGGAAACCGGAGCACCCGGAGGAAACCCACGCAGACACGGGGAGAACATGCAAACTCCACACAGGGAGGACCCGGGAAGCGAACCCAGGTCCCCAGGTCTCCCAACTGTGAGGCAGCAGCACTACCCACTGCGCCACCCGTGGTGCCTTCTAGCCTTCATCAAAAATGAAGCCACTATAAGTGATTAGCTTGCAAAAGGCTATCAGCAAAGTGGCACATCACTGAGAACAGAATCAGGTGCAGTTTTTGAAAAGGGGAATCTGTAATATTTGTGTGAATGTAAAGAAAGCCTACAAATTACAATGTAGCCAGTAATAAAAGGACTAATGATTATTACAATACAAGTTACAGTACAAATATGCAGTAACTGCACAACTGAGTGTCAGCATAAGTCCAACTGATTGCCACAACACCAAACCTGCTTCAAGCTCAGGTTACTTGAACCACTTTTGGCTCACCCTTTTTCCCTACTTAAAAATTCCTGTTTCTGGAAATTGCTGAGCCTATACATTTTTTGATTCAACACGGAAAGGGTTAAGTGGGTCATCTTTATCAGATCTGCTCACAGATATTGCCAGTAACCTCTTTTAGGAGCTGCTGGCCTTGTTCTTCCTTGTTCTTCGCTCAGATTAAATTCCAATATTTGTAATATCTAAAGCTGCCGCTGTGATATAATAGTGCCATGTTTATATTAAGAAGCAACTGATAAAACCATAAGGAATGGGTAAGTTTATGTGTTCAGCACAGTGGCTTAGAGGTTGGTGACATTGCTTCATAGCTCCACAGTCCTGAGTTCAAGTCCCTACTTTATCATTGACAGAAATCTGTGTGCTCTTTCTACATGAAGTTTTCATCTTGGTTCCTAAAGATTCAGTTTAGGTTGATTTGGCCTGGTATGAGTGAGATAGGGCGGCACGGTGGCGCCTCGCAGTAAGGAGACCCGGGTTCGCTTCCTGGGTCCTCCCTGCGTGGAGTTTGCATGTTCTCCCCGTGTCTGCGTGGGTTTCCTCCGGGTGCTCCGGTTTCCTCCCACAGTCCAAAGACATGCAGGTTAGGTGCACTGGCAATCCGAAATTGTCCCTAGTGTGTGCTTGGTGTGTGTGTGTGCATGTGCCCTGCGGTGGGCTAATGCCCAGGCCGGGGATTTGTTCCTGCCTTGAGCCCTGTGTTGGCTGGGATTGGCTCCAGCAGACCCCCGTGAGCCTGTGTTACAATATAGCGGTTTGGATAATGACTGACTGACTGACTGAGTGAGATAGGTCTGTGCTTGGGTGTTCTGCACTGCAAAGGACTGGCATCCTGTCCATGCTTGTTACCTGCCTTGAGCCTTTAGTATACTGGAATAAGTGGGCTCAGAAAATGAATATATTTATGCACAGGATGGAAGTTCTCTACCACCACATTTTCTGAAAGCATAACATAGAACAAACCAATGGCTCCTGAACAAAGGGCAGGAATGTAAACTCTGGCTCATGGTGGCCTGTTTGGTGCCGTGAAACTTTGGATAGGGTCCTCATTCATATAGTAAATGGCCATAAGTAATTGTGGACAGTGCAAGATTAGGTGGATGTGCAAGATGGCAGAGTGCAGAGAAGAGAATCTGCAGCATCTGTGCAGAATTACAGAAGCGTAGGTTAGATGTACACAGTTAGCAAACTGAAAAGCGCTTTGTTGAAATGTGGACTGATGTAAATGAAATATGAGCTGGCACTACACACATCATCACTGAGAAAATGAAAGAGCACCCGCTGGGGTCCCTAGAGATTTGTGTGACTTTATTAACTAGTTGCCTTAGTAAGCATGGTATTCATCATTGTCTATGGAAACTTTCAACAGCTATATTGCAACACTAAGACAGGAAGGTAATCAATATACAAATCCTAACAAAACCAAGTTTTATTTAATTAAGAATATGAATGATTACATAGGGGCAAAACTATGGCCAAAACGTGCTGGCATTTAGGTTCCTTCACTATGCTAGGTTTTGTATATTAAGTAAACTACGATTGCTAAACCCTTTAAAGACTGGCCCAGCTCTGCCTGCTTCTGCTGCACTGCCAGTTGTTTCACTTTGCCAGTTGGCTTTAAACCGAGGGTATAATTTCTCCAGGATATGCTGAATTCTTCTAGATTCTTTAATTAGACTAACTGTGAGAACCCAACTGCAACTGTCACACGTCAGTCTGTGCTGCCCTTCTGAACCCTACCTAAAATGTCAAAACGTAAGGACTACTGACAAATGTAACTTTCATTCATTACTGTCTTGATTTGCTTACTTCATCATGTTGTTGTAAAATGCATATTGTACATGTGTATTGTATCATAAACATATTACTAGCCATTTTCTAAAGGCAAAAAAACAATAAAGTAAAATGCAAATTTCTTAATTGATCACCTCCTGCCTTTGGCGTGCCTGTGCTTCAGTAACCTAAATGATTGGGGACACCTAGTCTCGCAGGGACAGGCGTGATTCTCAAACGAGAACACACGTCTGGAAACAACCCACTGAAAAGTGTGTAGTGAAGAGTGGCAAAATCCTGTGCTGCAAAGGTTACACCCATAGGGCTTTTTCCTAAAACACCCACCCTCAGTTCCTTCAGTCCATGTGTTTTCAAAAGCTGCCGGGGTTTCAGGGTGAGCATAAAAGATACAGAACTAACGACTTGACACTGAAAGAAAATAAAAAAGCTAAAGTTAGTGTTATCCATTGAGGAGCTAACTGAAGCTTGATAATTCATTTGCACGTTGTAATTAGCGCTGCAACAGTGAAGACAGACAGACACACGTAGAATACCACAACTACTGGGCTCCACACATTTGAGAAGTGGCTCTGCCTGCTATGATATCTTTATGTCATTGTTACTATTACATCACTATATGGCAAAAGAACAGAAAATAGAGTTTAGATAGGCATTGTGGGCTATAGATATACAACGCGTTAAAACTCTGCAGCTATTTTGTCACGGCATGTTTGCATTTCCAATTAGACATGCAGTCAAACGGTGGATGTTGTGCAGCCTCATCTGTGCATCTACTGCTGTTTTTAGGGAGATTCATTGATTTGGGTGTTTTGAGTGCCGAAATCTGCATCTCCTGTGGCTCTTTGTTATCAGCTCTCTTAACGGCAGTCCTTTTGACGAAGTGTGACACCGTTTACTTCAAAGGCATATTTTTACATTCAGATTTTCTTGCATATAGCTAGCAATTCTTTTAAGCTTGCATCAACTCCTAGACTACTGTAACGCTGAACAACAGAGAGCACAGCACGTGCGACAACATATTGTTCATGTTTATCATTTGTTCATTGATGCCGTCAAAAGCCAATGTGTAATCTGATCCTACAGAAAGGTTTTCCCTTGCATCAGGTTATGTTTATTTTTAAAACATGCAGTGTGCTCTCTGCACACACAACACACATTTATATGGCCAATACGTTTTTTAGGAGACTTTTCAACTGGTGGGATTTATGCGATTATATTGATGCTGCTTTCTCATCATCTAAGCAATATGCAGAAGCAATTACAAAAGCAAAATATGTTAGGTTATATTGTACAAACTGTTAAGAATAAATGAAGAGACATTATGATTTTACTATTTAATGTACTAGTGAGTCTACATCTGGAATATGGTGTGCAGTTCTAGTCACCACGGTTCAAAAAAGACAGAGCAGGATTAAAGGAAGAGAGCAACCAAGTACACCCCCAAACTAAAGGGCATGTTCTGGACAGACTGGCTCATTAAGTGTCTTTCGTCTTGAATAGAAAGTGCTGCCCAATCCTGGAATACAAAATTGTCAAAGGTAAGGAGAGAAATTAAGTATATTATAGACCGAATCCAGGGAATACTGGAATGAATTTCTAAGCTATGTAACAGAACCTTAACTCTTGTCAACTTTTGAAATGTACCTGAATGAGATATTAGGACAACTTAGCTTTAAGATAACCAGGCGAGCTTCACGTTCTAAATGTCTCCTCTTGTTTGTCTAACTTCTTATATTTTATGTTCTTATGTTATCATTCTTTTTTTGTGATATATGCTAAAGAAACTAACATAAAACTCAGATTTTTAACATCTTACTAGAATGCATGAATTCATAATTAATTTTGTGATATATGCTAACAAAAATAGTGTAAAGCTCACATTTTAACATCTTACTAAAGTGTATGAATGGAAAATTAGTTCTAGCACCCATTATTGTAACGGGCTAAATGACTACTGATCTTTTATACTTTCCCTTTAGTTACTCCATTCTGCAGCCAGTTGTTGACTGTGAGGTATTTGCACATCTTCCCAGTGTCTCATGGCACTGTGTATTCTAGTTTAGGTAAACTGGTGATTTTGAATTGGTCCTGTTTAAGTGTGTCTCTGTGTGTGTGTGTGTGTGGATGTCTGCCTTGCCTTATCTTAGGCCGTTTTCTGCCTTGAGCACAGTGCTGATATATTAGGGTCCAGCCCTCTGCTACTCCAAACTGGGTTAAGTGGGCTTGAGAATGTTATTCCATGTTGTGTTATTTCATTCATACTGTTTTGCTAATGTAAGATAAATGCATATACACACAGCTGTAAAAAAGCAGTACTTTCACTTGCACAATCCTCTTTAATAAAATCCCTGTGTGCGTCCAGGTGTCCGTGTGTATGTGTCTTCTGGTGAAGTGCGCATGCGCGGGGCACGGAGCGATGCGCGATATTACTGTCAGAGAAAGTTACAGGCGTTTTACGGAAATACAAACCAGTATTACTGCGAGAGGAAATTAAAGGTACACAATACAGTGACTCATATTACAGCCACATGCAAGCCAGTATTACTGTCAGAGGAGATTAAAGGCATATTACCGACGTGCACGCCTGTATTACCGCCACAAAAAATTAAAGGTATATTATGGACGTACAAGCCAGTGGACGTACAAGACAGTATTACTGTCACAGAAAATTAAAGACACACAATACATGGCGGCAGCCCACGAAGAATAGTCAGCTCAGCAAGTAAACATCAACAAAAGAAAGGCTGAAAGAAAGAAAAATACAACCAACAAAAAGAATGAGGTCAAAGTCCCTTGCCATTTAATATAGACTGTTCCTACTAATGTTTATGCACTAGTTCTAGCACCATTATTGTAACGGGCTAAATGACTAGTCCACTTAAGATTTCCTCTTGTTTGGAAAATTTGCAGTCACTACCAGTTAACACAACAGAGACAATATGGATTGCTAACCTGGTTCAGCCTGTTCTCTGATACTGAAACTTTAGATATTGTAGATATTGGGCATGTCAGACTTTGCTCACCTTAAGGAATGAGGTATGATATGACATTGCTAAAGAGGTATTCTCACACTTAATTTATTTTTCATTTATTAATAGACTGTGTTTATCGTGCACTAATTATTTCTCATGATTAGAAAAAACAATTTTTAAAGACCTCTTTAGTTACAGTCATTCTTTAGAAAGTAATCTCAATTTTATTTGTTTTTCATACCAAATCTGTTCATACACTGTATCCTGACAGAATAACATACAAGGCACACTCACACACGCACATACTAATTTATACTGGGACTCTCAGCTCCATGGACGGGGTTCAATTTCAGGCCCAGTTGTTGCTGTTACATAATCAGTACATTCTCTTCATATCTAATTGGGCTTTCTCTGGGTGATCTGGTTTCCTTCCATATCAAAAATATTAGTCTGGGTCAGGCTGCTCTGCCACTATAAATGAGTCCAATTTGAATGTGAATGTACGTGTCAGCGTTCCTTGTGTGAGATTGGCTTCTTGTCCACTGTGGGTTCTTAATTTATACCTGATACTCTCGATTGGTTCAGACCACCAAAAATAAGGAGATTCAGAAAATAGATGGATGGATGTTTTAACCCTTCTGTTTCTACTGTACATCTGCAACATGGATCATAAAAATACTGACCTGAAAGATCTGAAGAGTTAGAATTTTATATGTCTAGTTTACAAAGTAATGTGAAGAATGGAGTGGTTTTACACTCTTCATATACAACTAATGTCACCATAATATCTTTTACGACAAGAAGGTTCTGAGGCAGACAGCAAGTATAAAAAATTCAAGCTATATTATACAGTAATGAAACACAACTCACTAAGCTAGACCTCACTTGGGGTATCCTTGCCACACTGGTTGTCTTTCTTTAGACACCAGAAATGAGCATATATATATATATTTTTTTTTTTCATAGTGAATATTATCAAATCTTCAAGCCAAAACATAACATTAAACGAAAGGTCCATAATTCTACTGTGTGAAAAAGTAATTGTCCCCTTCATCTCAATAATGTTTCACACCAAAGAAATGAAAGAAGCCCTTAAATGTGCAAACCTACTGAGAAAAAATATATGAGTAAATTAACTGTGAACCAAAAAATACGGGTTTGTTCACATCACACAGTCACATAGATGAACAAAATATTCTTCCAATAAAAATGATTACCAACAGCATGTTCTTTCAAAGACCAAATTATCTATTATGGTCTGAAGGCTTTTCTTTTACACCCTGCAATGAATGACAGAATGGTTTCAAAATCAATCAAACCTTGTGTTTTGATCAGTACCGCCGCTCCCTATACGCAGAGTACGCAGTCTGCGTAGGGCACCATCCCAGCTGCTCAAAAAAATCGTTTTTATATATTATAATAATAAATTAATATTAATAATATACATATACAAATAAAACAAAAATATAAACGTATATATTGCATTTTACGGTGAACGCAGAGTAGGCTAAGCACACGTGCTGACGCGCGCACCCTCACCTCTGTTACGGCTGCCTAACTAATATTTGGGGGAGGGGGCACAAAAGTAAATTTCTGCTTAGGGCACCCATTTGGCCAGCAGCGGTCGTTGCCTAATGAGCCTAAATATTAATATGTTTCAGCAGAAGTTCCAAATAATTAAGGTAACTGTGAATTCACAACACTAATATAGTTTTATGATATTCTGTGTCTGAGTTTTTAAAATGTTTATATGTGAGCATGTTCAGTTCAGTTCAGTTCTTCTTATGTACTATTCAGTTTATTTTTATGTATCTGTCATTTCAATTGATTGATTCAAACTCCCACACAATAATTTAAAAAAACACTAAAAACATTACATGAATAGTAAATCAGCATCAAGTATTAGAGGTGCTGGAATATTAATTGGCAGTGAGGACAGCAGCAGAGGAGCATGACTGTTGAGTATTTATTGTACATTTCCATTCTCAGTGAAGTGGGCTACAGAATGTGTCAGGCTGCGGCGGGTGGGCTTTTCTTGATATAAGCCATTCTAACATGGTGGAGAAAAACTGTGTGAAGCTTAGAATGATAACCACAATGAAATCTGTGGCAGATTTAATTTGAAAAAAAAAAATTCAGTGTGATTAGAAACACTAGTGGCTCTACCAAGAATATGCTAAAGTAATGGGTTGTCAGTATTGTTTATTTCATTTATATGTATTATTTATAAAAACATTTAATTGACAAGGCCATACTTATCAAATATGTACATTATAAGCGCATGCGCTGTAATATATGTACATGTACTGCACCTGAAGGCATTGAAATAAGCAAAGCTGAAGTGGACAAAGAAATGTGCTTGTTTTTATGGCAGCTTGGCAAAGATTCAACACAGCAGGTGACAGCAACAGTGAATTTTCATAAAAGGCTTGAAAATGCAACTTGCTTTGTGTGTTCAGAATGCAACTTTCTTTAGTAAATGCATTGAACGTATTTTATTTTGATTGTCTGTACCTCAACTAGATTGGTCAATCGAGCTAGTGCGACATTTATAAACTTTACCTGTAATACACTCATGTAAAATATCATGAGGCAGCAAAGAAATTATGTGATTTTCATTGCACAGAAAAAATGCAGGGATCTTCATATTTAATGATAAACTGCAGCTAAAGCAATTTTTGAAGTATGAAGTATTTTTGTTATGTACAGATTTTGGTTTTTTTTATCTGTGCTTTTTTATTTTAAGTCAGTTTGGAAATTTTTTATTGTTTTCTTATTATTGCTACTTCATGTTTACATTTTGTTTATAATATTGGATGCCGTTTTTGTTTATTATGTTTACTGCCACTTTGGCTCTCATGGATGCTACCATTTTGGGTGTTTGTTGTCGATAGTAGTGACATTGAACTGAAATGGAAGTTGCAATGTTTGACATGAGCAGATCATTGCTGATTAAAATGGCGGTGCACTACCCACATTGTCCAAGATTTCGGATTAATAAAAAAGTTTGCAGAGCTGTTTTTTTTTGCAACCAGGACTTATTTTGACTTTTTGTGGTTCACATTGCATGCTTTTTTAAGTTTCTTGGTTCCTCTGGCTTTTGACCATTGCCTATTTATATGTTCTTGAGCTTACATTTTCATCTGTTGATCCTGCCAGTTAATTAATTTTTGCCCTTTCCTTCAAGGTAGTACAAAATCTAAACATATGCCAGATTCAACTGCACTGTGGTTCTAGGCTCCTACAAAAAATAACTTTAGATAACTAAAGGTAAAATCTCTCCATCCATCCATTAGTTTCAAACATAAATTAGATTTCACAAAAAAACTGTGTTGCATTAGAATCGTAAATATGTCTGATAATTAGAAGGCAGAAGAAGAAAGTAGATTCATCCAAGCCAAACATTTGATTTTATTCTTAAGTCTGATTAATGGCAAGAAGTGAGCAGAGTATAGGATTATGAACTCAGCACTCACTTTATTAATAAGGCAACAAAAATAACACCAAAATGTGACAAATGATTTTAAAGCTCTAACACACGTCATTAATTGTGCCCTTCACATACATCACTCTGCGGTGGGTTGGCGCCCTGCACAGGACTGGTTCCCTGCCTTGCACCCTGTGTTGGCTGGGATTGGCTCCAGCAGACCCCCGTGACCCTGTGTACGGATTCAGCGGGTTGGAAAATGGATGGATGGACATACATCACTGGTTTGTGTTTTCAATTAAATAAAATTAAATTCTGTATTTTGACACACTCTATCTTTTCATGGCACCAGAGAGCGGTAGTCATGCAAGTAAGAATTTCACTGTATTCCATACACATGACAGTACTACTGCTACTTTATATACTTTTCACAAAAATTAAAAAAGACCATCCCTTTAGAATGCATCCCATCAATAGGAAGTTCTACTTTAATTCTCCCTGTTGCAGTCCTTTAGACTTATAATTGCAGATTCAATGCTTATTCTTCACCTAGACCCTTAAATAAGCACATGGGATGTCCACAATATCATTTTATGAGGGTGGGGAAGTCATCATAATGTAGATGAAGATTGCATATGTAATCATGGTGTAAATTAAGGAGTCCTTTCCACAGGGATGTAACTTTTAAATGTGGGTGCTTGCTATAATGTTCACCTTACAAACTTTGCAGTTACTATCACCCCCTCTTCTATATAAAGAAGGTACAGTATACTAAAATAGTAGTGAACAATAAACGTACATTTATATTGTGTAAATTTACATTTACAGTGTGACTCGTGTTGTTCTTTAGATGCATTTAATGCTGACCTTTACTACACCGTGAAATTAAGTGAAGCTTGGGGCTTTGCTATATAAAAAAACAAGTAAATAGTAAAACTGAATGTTCAGGAACAGAAAAAAGATGCATTTATACAAGGTGTTGCATTAATACACAACACCAAACCCTAGCAAGTGCAGGTTAGTTAAATAGTAATGTGGACAAGAAAGTACACATTGCATTGAGGGAGAGAATGGAAAATTTATTGCAATGACCTTGCGCTAAATCGGCAGGCAGGCGGGCAGGTCCAGTTTCACAGCTGTTGATCATTTGTCCAGCCCTGACATGGTTTACCAAATTAGTCTGTGTCCTGGCTCCCTACACCCTCATCCGGCTCTTCTCTCACACCCACCAATGCTTCTTTCATTTTCTGCTGAAAATTTGCCTTTGAGCCAAAGGCATAAAGATACAATGTGAAGCTCTCGCACTAAAGCATTTTTATTCATCTGGTGAGCGAGAGTGCTGCTAGCAAAGTGCAGGAAGAATTCATATGCAACTAAACTTATTGCTCCCCCACCACTCACTTTGAAATATGAAAACAAAGCACACTGAATTCTACAATAATACTTGAATTCCTACATTGCATTCTGCCAGCGATTGATTCATAGAAGGAGACAGGCAAATACAAAAGAATGCATAACATTATTAAACAAAATCAGCAAAAGATTAAATTAGATAAAGAAAAGAAATGAAATGAGAAACAACCAATGATCCTCCTGTGCATAAGGTTCTGAGCAAACATTAGATATGGAAGAATTATTGTGGTAATGGAACAGACCAGAAAAAATGTAATGAAATGCAAACTAAAGTCAGGCAGGCAGAAGTCAAAACCAAAATAAAGGGAGAACCAAGAGTTAAGATTAAGGGTGAACTGAAAGAATAATCAAAATAAAGTCAGAACTTGAAATACACCTCTTTACCAGTTTTTGAAAACTAAACCATTGAGAAACACAAGGACAAAACTTTATCAACTGAGCCATGACATCTATGTACAATATTTATACCACAAGATCTGTTATGTCATCAACTGTGGTCCTATGATAACTCAAGATGATATTGTGTACAAATTGAGAAACATAGGTTTAATTACAGTGAACATTATTAGAATGACAGGATAGCATGTTGCTGAGTGGAAGCATTGCTGCCTTACAGCACATTAGACGTCGATTTGATTTCTGGCTAGGCTGCTTCTTGTGTGAAGTTTTCCTGTTGTCTCTTTGTTCAGTTTGGTTTCAAACACATGGATTGATGAGAGTGAGTGAGTAGTCTATGATTCACCCATTGCCATGATTTTGAACAATACAATTTACTTTTTGTATAGCCCAAAATCACACAAGAAGTGCCGCAATGGGCTTTAACAGGCCCTGCCTCTTGACAGCCCCCCAGCCTTGACTCTCTAAGAAGACAAGAAAAAACTCCCAAAAAAAACCTAGTAGGGAAAAAATGGAAGAAACCTTGGGAAAGGCAGTTCAAAGAGAGACCCCTTTCCAGGTAGGTTGGGCGTGCAGTGGGTGTCAAAAGAAGGGGGTTAATACAATACAATACAATACACAGAACAGAACAAATCCTCAATACAGTATAAAAATAAAAATTTTAGAAGTACGGAGTAGTTAACAGTAGATGATATCACATAATATGATTTGGATTTGTTTAGAGTCCTGGAGACCTCATCCATCATTGAACAGGTTCAAGCATAAGCTTACTGTCTTATGTAGACAATAAACTGATATTTTTCTTCAATGTCTCACACAGACTAGAGATAGTAATACAATATCAACAGCAGACAACGAATGCAACATCATAAATTAAATGATAAATAAAAACACATATCAAGTACAATTATAAAGTAGTTCGTATGAACAGCTGTTGAGCAGCCTTCTAATCTGAAAATAAATGATCCTTGAATCTTGTGGTGTGACAACTAATGGCCCTATACTGTTTATCAGACCAGAGGAGGAAGAAAAGTGACCCTTTATGATGGCTAAAGGCTGCATGTGACACTGGCCCTCAACAGAAGGGAAAGATGAGCCAGGAATATTCTGAGCCAGCTTCATTAGCGGGTGTAATGCTTCATGTCATTGGTGTTTTTGGAATGAAAAGTGTGATGGGGCCACCCAGACCTGACAGACAGATGCTATCAGAAGAGATGAAGTCAACCTGAGAAGCCGTCAAGAGTGTCTGTACAGTATGTGAGCGTAAGACACAAAGAGAGAGAGATAATCAAGGACTTTAAGAGCTGCACTTACAAGCCCCAGTCTATTGCTCAAATCCATTAGCCTAGGTTATGTGGCCGTCGCTGAGCCTTGGGAAAGATACTTTGTTGGATCGAGTGACAGAGCTGGGTAAACTGAATGTAGATAGTGTTGCCATTGATCCATTTTGTGAATCTTAGCCAGTGGTATGAATGTATAGGCAGTGGTCATGGTAGAGAAAAGATCATTGGAGCTTTATGGAAGATTGGTGTAACAGTGGCATTGGAGGATGGCCGAGGAAGTAGACATCCTCTAGTAAACCTTGCATTAGGGAGTGAGGGAGAGACACTACGTTTTACAATATGTTAGGCCACCAGCAATAGTGTAGATAAAATGTAAGCTGAATAATGCCACACTTAACTGGAAGGTGAGATACCATGATCACTAAGGTGGTTCTGCCAGGGCAAGGCTCATCATCTGCACTCTGGGTGTGCTGGCCCCTGCGATTTCCCCTAATGCAGGAAGGTCACTGCATTATTTGCAGTAGTTGGGGACTGCGTTTCTGCTTCTGGCTCTGGGCTAAGGATCTGTGCTGGTATCTGGAAGGTTGCCGGTTCAAATCCAGTTACTGCCAGAAGGGATCCTACTCTGTTGGGTCCTTGAGCAAGGCCTTTAACCTGAAAAGTAATTCAGATGTGCTGTACAATGGCTGACCCTGTGCTATGACCCCAAAGGTCACGTGAAAAGACAATTTTCCCTTGGGGATCAATAAATTATATCCCCCCCCCCCCCCCCCCAAAAAACAAAAAAACAAAATGAAGATCTAGCAATATATTATTTTGTCATATGATACAACAACCAAATGACAATATTAAAAGATATTTCAATGTCAAAATCAATTACTCAGAAAGTCAGACAGAAATGTGAAAGAATATTTATAAATTTCCAATTTTTGTACAGATGGCAAAGTGCTAAATTGTATTGTATATGTACATAATCAATGAGATTCATAATAATAATTGTTTACAACTTAAAAACAGAGGGATGTACAAGTTCATGTACCCTTTAAATTGATCAAAAAATCAATGAGTCATTTTAAAGGGCTGTAGCCTTCACAATCAAAGGCAGAGCTGAAAAGTTCAGTTCATGAGTACACATAAACAAGTTATACAGTGGACACTGGTGGGTCGAAGGGCCTTTACAAACAACGTGGGAACAGGCTAGCGGGGCAGGCAGAAAGAACTGTTTTTCTACATAAGGAAAATAATAATAATTAAATTACAGATGTAAGTTTTCTATTTATTTAATTTTTTTGCACAATAGCACCATCTGCTGGGGATGAGGGTGCAGTACCCCCACCTGTCCTTAATGCAAAGACACTAGTGCTTCATGGTTGTGATTTCTACCATGGTTTTATACATCCGCTGAGGGTGCATTCCACTGTGCAATAGAAGAAGTTGATAGGCATTCATGGAGACATCTGAGTGTTCCTCAAAATGTTCATATGCTTTTAGTCTCTGTCCACACCTACTTAAGAAACTGCAATTGCATGGTGTTCGATGTTATGTTCCAGCCAGGGTTACCCCTCTAGCTTTGGTTCAAATGATGTTTTTATGCCTATTTTGTTCTATTTTTGGTTTCTTTGTTAATGTTTTATTTGTTTGTCATTTAGTTTCAATGTATCTGTGGTTCTTGTCCTGTGTATCATGTTTTGTGGCTGGTTCCCCAAGAGGCAAGTTCAACTGGCCATCACTGTCACTGCCCTCAGCCTTATAAAGTCAGGGACAACCCACAGTCCCTTGCAATTTATTGAATGCGCTTTGGAGTTGTTGAGTTTTGTTGAGTACTATACTTTGTTGTAAATGACTGGATTTTATTGATTTTATGTTTTTTACTTTGCCTTGGATTTCATATTGGGTCTTGGATTGCTTTTATTATTCAAAACTTGATGTTATTTTGGGGGAGTTAAGTGGATAGGACTGGTGAACTTTGTCGGGCTGAATGGATTGTTCTAGTGTACTAGGGTTCTTGAGGCTGATCCTCCAATTAGCTGAGAATCATCCAGTCTCACTGAGATTGCACAGGTGATGAACCAAGTGAGGGTAGGGTAGGCTGCAGGGACCTGTCGTATCCAGGGTGAACTTTTCCAGGCTGCTGATAAGACTGCCCTCCTTGCATTGCAAGCAATCTTTGCTTCCAACTGGGAGTCAGCGTCATACCAACTGAAAGCGGCGGGACTTGTTGTCCCTATCTGGTAAGGGAAGGGTGATCGCCTGGATTGTGGCTATTACAGGGGGATAACACTGCTCTCTCAGAGCTGGGTAAGGTCCTTATTAGGGTCATCCTCAATAGGATCAGTGATCACTTGCTCACCTACTAGTGACTGGAGCAGTCTGGTTTTATGCCTAAGATGTCTACCATCGACTGCATCCTAGCACTGAGGGTTCTCATTGAGCACAAATGCAAATATTGGCAGAGTTTTTGCTCTCGGTGTGAGTAGCTCTGCTGCAGCCGCCCATAGGAATGCTGGTCGCATCGTGAAGGGGATGGGGGAAAGTCCTTGGGACATTGGAGAGCCAATAGGGTCAGGTCTGTTGGGGATCGGAACTGGTGTGGTGCTGAGGCGTCACCCGCTGCATGGCAGCACTCGGGTCCCAATATGAGGCGGCCCATACGGGTGGGCGTATGGAACGTCTTGTCTCTCTGGCAAGATGATCATCTTCCTCTGCTGTCAGAGGAGCTGCGTAAACTCTGCATTTCAGTAGTGGCACTCTCTGAGGTGCGCAGACCGGGGACTGGCCAGATCTCTGTACGTAGATATACCTTTTATTGGTATGGTCGGTCTGATGGCTGTCATACTCGGGGAGTAGCTGTTGCTGCAGCAGACTGGCTTCTTCCAATGGAGTCCAATGTCACTTCTTTCAACGAGCGTATTATGAGACTCAGATTACGGCACTCCCTGGGTGCCTTGTCTGTTGTCTCAGTGTATGCTCCGACCACTGTGAGTGATGTCTCGGTGAGGGAGACATTTTATTTGCAGCTTCGCTCGGTGGTTGATGGATGCCCACGAGGAGACACTCCTATGTTCATGGGTGACTTCAATACAGCCACTGGCACTGACAGGGCTGGCAATGAGGATTGTCTCAGTCCTCATGGGTCTGGTGACCGTGGTGAAATTGGCTCCATGTTCCTTGACTTTGCAAAAGGTCAGGGGCTGTGAATCGCTGGATCCTGGTTCCAGTGCCCTGAACCGCATCGTTAGACTTGGTACTCCAATACTGGTGGTGCGGTGAAGGAGATCGATCACATCCTCGTGGGCAGATGCTGGAGGCTCTTGCAAAACTGCAGGGTCAACAGAAGTGCCCAGTTTGTGAATTCTGACCACAGACTTGTTGTTGCTACACTTAGGATCCAGTTTAGGTCCAGTAGGTTACCACCTACTAGGAAAATGAGCCTGGACTTGGCCAGACTCCAAGACCAGGCTGTTTCTAATGAGTTTGCACGCAGTTTGTGTGAGGAACTTTCAGATTTGGGTATGACTGCCAATCCTAATGTGATGTGGGGGATCTTCTGTGACAAGACCCTGAAGGTTGCTGAGGGTTGTGTTAGTGTTATCGGTGTTCCCAGAAGGAGGTGTTTCATTGTGTGGGGCACCCTGGATATCATCGAGAGAAGTCACAGTGCACAACTCAATGGCAACTCTGGTCTGTACCGGGAACTTAGAAGGACAGCTGCGATGGCTCTGAGGGCAGATAAAGAGGCGTTTGTTAGAGGAATCTGTGAGTAAGTGACACACCATCTGTGGTCTAGCAACCCACGTCCTGATTACAGAGGAATCGAAGCATTATACACATCTGAATCTGTTCCTCGGAGAGTCGCAGTCAGGGCAGCTGATGGAGCGGTCCTTACGGATGACACTGCAGTTGTGACCTGCTGGGCTGGCTACTTTGAGCAGTTGTTCAAAGCTGATCCTCCTGGCTAGGACGTTGGATATCTCTGGGTCCATGGTTCTTGAGGCTGATCCTCCAATTAGCTGTGAACCACCCAATCTCACGGAGATTGCACAGGTGGTGAACCAGCTGAAGGGGGGAAAGGCTGCAGGGATCTGTGGTATCCCAGGTGAACTTCTCCAGGCTGGTGGTAAGACTGTCCTCCTGGCATTGCAAGCAATCTTTGCTTACATTTGGGAGACTGGCATCATTCCAACTGACTGGAAAATGGGACTTGTCATCCCTATCTGGAAAGGGAAGGGTGATTGCCTGGATTGCAGCAACTACAGGGGATAACCCTGCTGTCGGTCCCGGGTAAGGTCCTTGCTGGGGTCGTCCTCAATAGGATCCGTGATCACTTGCTCACCTACCAGCGACCGGAACAGTCTGGTTTTATGCCTAAGAAGTCTACCATTGACCGCATCCTGGCACTGACCGTTCTTATGGAGCACAAACACGAATATTGGCAGAGTTTCTTTGCTGCTTTTGTCGATTTTCACAAAGTGTTCGACTCAGTTGATCGAGCTGCCCTGTGGGACACAGCCATCAGCAGTGTGTCTGTTTGCAGAGAGAGTGTTGACCTTGTTGAGAGGTTTACTTACCTTGGCAGTGACATTCATGTGTCTGGTGACTCTTCCTATGAAGTCAGTAGACGGATTGGGAGAGCATGGGGGGTCATGAGATCGCTGGAAAGAGGTGTGTGGCACTTCCAATAGCTATGCCAAAAGACGAAAGTCCAAGTCTTTAGAGTCCTGGTGCTTCCTGTCTTGCTATATAGTTGGGAGACATGGACGCTCTCCAGTGACCTGAGACAAAGACTGGACTCCTTTGGTATTGTGTCTCTCTGGAAAATCCTTGGGTACCGTTGGTTTGACTTTGTGTGGAATGAGTGGTTGCTCATGGAGTCCCGAATGAGGCACATTACCTGCATTGTGAGGGAGCGTCAGTTACGGCACTATGGCCATGTGGCCCATTTCTCTGAGGGTGATCTGGCTCATAAGATCCTCATTGTTGGGGCACGAGTGGCTGGACCAGGCAAAGGGGTCGCCCACGTAACACCTGGCTGTGGCAGTTGGAAAGTCATTTCTGGAGGGTGGGACTGGACCGCGTGTCTGCCTGGGGGGTTGCCAACCGGGATCCTGAGTTGTTTCATCATGTAGTGGATGCGGCAACCAGTGCATGCTCCCCAACTTGACTTGACTTGACTTGTAAATCAAAAGCAAAGGCAACTTGAAAGTTATGCAATAATCACAATGAACAGAAGATAATATAATACATTACAATATGTTTGTGAGGGCTTATGGGTACTTCAAACATTCACTGTGCAATGCTCTGCCTTTAGTCAAATTAAAGCTAAGGTCAAATGAACATGGATGCCCCATTACAGGACTGCACCATTACTTATGCTGTTGTTACTGAACAACATGCCATAGTGAGATTTCTTTGGGAAGAAGGAGCAAAACTTGCTTCAATTCACAGAAGGATGTTGGCTTATGATCAGTAAGCTATTCAGGTACCCATCTTGCTCAAACTTTATGGTACCCCCAAGTCATTATGCACTATGGTATGTGCAGCTCCATATCTTATATTCAAATGTGCAGCAACATCAGGCAACATAATCCATTGGTTTTCTCTGATGAAGGCATTTGCAATGTAAATGTGGAGTTGCGTGTGTGATGTTGATGGTCGACCAGCTTGAGCTTCATCAATTATACTTGCTTTTCCTGCTTTAAACCTTTCTACCCATTCTTAAACTTTTCATTGAGTCATGCTGTTTTCATTTCCATACTGAGCGAACATTCTATGGTGAATTTCAGCAGGTTTCACTTCTTCTGCCCAAAGAAATCTCACAAGGGAATGTTGTTCAAGACTGCAATCCTCCATCAGAGTGTCCATGTTCATTTGACTAGTGCTGTTCTGTGCATATTCAAACTACACATAAGCCAACGCAAACATGTTGTATTGGTGATCTTCTGTCTGTTGCGTTTACCATGTAATTCTCAAATTGCCTTTACTTTTTGATGTATGCTTTGATTTATAACTTGAACTTATAAAATGTCATGTCTGAAGTGAAAGACTATCGTAAACAATGGACACCCTAAAATATCCAGTTCCTACTGCAACAATAAAATTTTTAGTAACAGCTTTGCTTTGCTTCCCAGGAATACAATATGAATGTTGCCATTATATGAAATACTTAAGTGTGCAGTTAATCTCAAAAAATGTACTATTCCTGCAGCTCCTCTCACAAAAAATTACTAAGCATTACCAGAGAATAATGATAATTGTAAAATGCAAGTACACAATAAGTCAAAGTACAATACGGGTATAATGTGAAATTAACCAGAACTATGGTGGCCCCAAAGGGTAGGCAGTTGAAAATTAAAACAAGTGTACAAAGATGTGATGCACATAAACACAAGGCTAACCTCCATTATGAGGTGTGCAGCCTATAGAGGGTGCAGTGTGTATTATCCTGTCAGAAGCAGGAATGTTTACATGGGGGCAAAGGGGTGTCTGTATAGTTAGCGAACCAATAAAAGTATTAGGAAGGTCATTTTTAAATTCACCGCCATTGTTACAGTCCCATGAATATATCTTCTCATTCAACAGGTCTGTTTCCTGGGCTTAGCATGATAGTGTGAATCCCTCTCAGAGGGCGACACTTCTGAAAAGCACTGATCTGAAGTGCTTCAGAGCTGAATGTGCATTTCCTCTTTGGATTAATATTCTCTAAGCCTGCATACCGGGGTTTCCTTACTCAGTTCATCCTGATACTGAAACCATATACTGCACCTTTATAAGAACATGCAAATCCCACATGCTGCTTACTGATATTTTGCCATAGTGGCTTTAATTCTCAGAGTGCAAGAAGCCAGAAGGCGAGGTTTTTTGGGATTTTGGGATCTGGTAAGTGACCTGTTCCTTTGGCTGCAAGATATATGGACATGGTGCAAGAACCACTATAAAGTACAGGGTGTTTTAAATATTGAAATTCCATTTCTTGGCAGGACACTTGTCATTTGATAGGCTTGGCATTGAAACAAAATGGATTGGTCTTATTTCCACCTCGATTTTCCACATCTGTGTAAAGCATCACACTCTATATGCTATTTTAGGATCAGTTACTGCTACATTTTTTAAATGATGCAGTTTCAAAACCCCTAAACACTACCCAGTGGAAGATAGTGTCATAATTACTCATTTTTATAATTTGTGGAGCATATTCACTATGACCTATTGGGTACATTATTTTTTACATTAGATGCATTACAAAGGCTATTTGCCCCAAATCTTTCATTATCATGTCCTCTGTTAATGAGGACTTAACAGCAATTAGGGCTGCATCCTCCCAAGCCTAAAGGTGGAGGCTCAGATTTGTCTGCACAGAGTTTGCACATTTTCTTCATGTATTCTAGTTATCTCTCAAAGACTTGCATGTTAGGTTCATTGCCGTCTTGTACTCATTGCTGGTTATTTATCCATTGATTCAAATTCAGAGTCACAATGACCTGGAGCTCCTGTAATTAGAGTAGTGTGTTCACCATATATAGATGAGAAGTCAAAGGGCAAAAGGCCATGACTGCACTTGCTCTATAAGAGGACATCAGTGATGGCACATTGTGCAGGGCATGTTTTCAGAGACTATTTAGACTTTTCTGCTCACACCCAACTGACATCCCAGACAGACATTTTGGAATATCTCAATATCTCATTCTAATCTTAGCTGAAACTTGCTTGCTGTTATGAAGGCTGTCATACATGTATCTTCATAGGTAGACATACAGTATTTCCAATGATGAAAGAATTCAAGGTCTAATTATGAGGGGTTCTGAGTAGAATACAGGATACTAAACATGAGCAAAAAAAGAGACAGTGCTCCATTGATTCCATCCTGGCGCTTTCAGTGAATGAAACTGCTTATTGTACAGTATGTGATTAGGAAATAATAAATGTTCATATCATCTGCCATTTCACTTGCCATTTCAACAGGATTAATCGTGGATGATTTTTTTGCTGTTTATAAGGAAATAACATCCTGCAGTATAATAATATTTAAACAGTGCTTGAAGGGGAAGCAAATTGCTGGCAGTATTGTTTTCATTGCAATACAAGTACATCAAAACTTAATTGAACAGCACAGGAG
Organism: Erpetoichthys calabaricus; assembly: GCF_900747795.2. NCBI lineage: Eukaryota > Metazoa > Chordata > Cladistia > Polypteriformes > Polypteridae > Erpetoichthys > Erpetoichthys calabaricus. The sequence continues at coordinate 108,389,970 of NC_041394.2, read as the reverse complement.
GAATCCTTGAAGATTCTCAAAGAGGTTCAGGTGCTCACAGGTACACAAAAAGCAGATGCTAGTACAGTGAAATATCAATCAATCATCACAAGAGAGGAAAAGTTGATCAAAGAGTGGGGGGTGAAGGGTTCCCCAGTGAAGAGCACTAGGATACATCGTCACTTGATCGAAGATCATGGGAGGAGTCCACTATGAAGATTCGCGAAAAGGTGCCTACTCTAAGCACTGATCTGAGTGCTATCTTAAGGAGGAGTTAATGCGCTTGTTCACAAGCACACATATTTAAAATGATTTGCAATTTACAGAGACACTCAGTACATGAGAAGGATTTAAAAAAACACATATTTATGTGGATGGACATTTTATAAATAATTTAGTAAATGTCTGAATGTTCATACTGTAGTGGGCTAGTACACTGCCCGGGATTTGTTCCCCCATGACCCTGTGTTAAGATATAGCAGGTTGGACAATGACTGACTGACTGAATGTTTATATTTAAGTTCATTCTATGTAATTTTTCCAAAATGAGGTCCTGGGCAGGTTTCTGTCTACTCCGTCCTGTATTCCCTGCTAAGGAGCGTGTACCAAGTGTTGGTGTGGTGATCTTTCAGCTTCTGGCTGCTAGTCGCTGTCTTTTTGTTACTGGTACCTATGCTTGTTGCTCTTTTGGGGCACTTGATACTGGTACAAAGTAAACCACCCACACCGTGTTCCCTGCCTCATGTTCACTATGCCACCCATTACATAATCAACTCTGGCCCCAATCCATCACAAATATGGAGAGGATGTGCAGAGTACACAGAGACATGAATCAAACCCAGGAACCAACTATGGACACATCACATAATACTGTGCATAAGTCTAACTTGCGCAGTTTTATGCATCTGAATTTTTTTGCGAGTATGCACATTTTTAGTTTTGCCCGTATGCCATGTTTTAGTGTGAATTCTATGCAAGACATGAGACATGATTTGGGGGAGGAATTGTTTTGTTTTTGGTCTTCCCCTTTGGGCTGGATAATAAAAGTAAGTGGTGGAGGCCTGTCTCTGAAGTACATATGCTATTAATGAGTAGTGTTCATTTGGGGCAATGGCTACAGGTTCTTCTATATTGATCCCTTACTTTAATTAACTGCATTTTGTAGTGTTTGCATTTAGATAGATAGATAGATAGATAGATAGATAGATAGATAGATAGATAGATAGATAGATAGATAGATAGATAGATAGATAGATAGATAGATAGATAGATAGATAGATAGATAGATAGATAGTGTAACAACAATAGGGGGCGTGCCAGCCACCCAACCAGACACAGACAGATGCTAGAGGCACACTTGATAAAAACAAAAACATTTTTATTTTTCTTCACTATGTGGGAAACACCTTCCCCGTTTCCCACAGGCACAACTCAGTCCCACAAACACAAAAGCACAATACTTACAAATCTTTTCTTCTCTCTCTTTACTCCTCCACTCCTCCTCGGCAAGCTTCATCCACCTTCCACCCAACTCTGGCTCACTGAGTACTGTCCACCTGAGTGCTTGAGGTGCTCGTTTTCCTACCACCCACACAGGCTCAGGAACAGCTGCAGCGCCCTCGGACCCCAACAGGGCTGTATCGGACTCCACACAGGGAGGACCTGGGAAGCGAACCCACAATTTCCTTACTGAAAAGCAGCAGCACTACCACTGTGCCACTTGAAAAATGCAGGTTATGGCTGCAGTATTAACAAGTAAATTTCGAAATTCTGTTTAATTCCCTGACAAAAAATGGATATCAATTACAGCCAAATTATTAGCTTCTGATTGCATTTACATTTACATTTATTTGCATGGCAGACACTTTTATCTAACTGAATAAAAATTAGTTACAGGTAAAACCAGTGGCCATATGCCCCCATGGTTTGAGATGAGCAGCCAGGCTTTAAACGCCAGTCACAAAATTTGGAATGGATACCTGTTCCATTTTGTCTGTTTTCTGTTTTGAAAATGCCTTTTCATTTTATCTGGGAGCACAAAAAGAAAACAATGTAATACTAATATGGTGAAAAAATCTTAATCCTAAACCATTTTAATATACCTTATTTATGTGGATTTTACTAACAATAAAGTATTTTGAGTTAATTCATTCATGTATTCATTTTCCAAATTTATTTAACTGCAAGGCCCTGGGGGGACTAGACTCAATTCTGGTAATATCAAGCACCTTCAGCATGGGAAAGGCACTATGTAAATAAATGTATTATTATTATTAATATTAGTTGAATTCATGAATAAATCCCACATAGGGTGCCAATACAAATCACAGGGCCTATTCAGGGCCCACACTGAACCAATTTAGTGTTTTTGTTGTTATTCAATTATAATGCAGATGAGCAATTACAATATTCATTCAGGGAAAAAAGCTCCCCTTAATCATAACCTTGACATTAACTGTAAATGAAATCCAGCTCCAGTACAAAAACCTGCTAATAAGGAAAGTGAAATCTCTCCTTCCAAAAAATGCTCACTTCTTGCTAAAACATAAGGGACTTCATGAGTATATTTTACATTCACATGTAAATAATTCAGACTTTAAAAATATTTTTCTTTTGACTTATTATATATGAGTGACTGACAAAACTGCTTTGCAAAAAAGAAACCAAGGAACTTTTGTTAAATGTGCTGAGAAGCTGATCACCCTCCAGAAATGCTCTGAAGGCCATCTGTTGCTTCAGATGTACCATAGTGCTTTTATATATAAAATGACTATTTGACCTTTTGCTTGTATTTGTAAGTTCAAGGCCTTTTATGAGAACTTGGATTTGGCTTTAGCAAAAGTCCTACTGAAGTTGATAAAAAAGATATTGCCTTTAGCCCTTTTTTTACCTTCCCTGAATGGAAATAATAATGTGCAGCGTTAATTGCCGTATTTTACAAATGTACTGTGCATCTGTTTTGTTTTGCAGGGTGTGCTGCTTTTTGGTCCAATTTGTGTTATAGGAAAGATGCTCACTCAAGATTTAATGAAACCGTAACACATAAATAAAACAGCAAGCAGAATCAGTGAGGCTGATTGTATGCTAGAACCAACCTTGTCTAACAAATGCTGAATTAAATCATTAAGGTTCCTGCTTAATCTCTTAAGTACACCTTCTGATGTAGCAGTTTGACAAGTGATAGAACCCTACAGTTGAATGAAAGTAATGCAAAAAACATTTTTTACTTTCAGCAATTAGAGCATTTAATTAGAACATCAGTGCAATTTAGATGAAAACAGGCCATTCAGCCTAAACAAAGCTTGCCAGTCAAATCCACTTAACTCCCCCAAAATAAAATTTATTGAGTTTTGAAGGTACCTGTGTCTATGGTTCTCTGCATTAAGAAAAACGGCCTAATGTTTGTGTGAAATTTACCCTTAACACATTTCCAACTGTGTCCCCTTGTTCTTGTTGAACTCATTTTAATGTAACAGTCTCGATCCACTGTGCTAATTCCCTTCATAATCAATTGTGTCTCCTCTGAATTTACTTTTGCTTAAACTGAAAAGGCTCAACTCTTTTTATCTTTCCTCAGAATCCATCCCCTGCAAACCTGGAATCAGCCTAGTCACTCTTCTCTAGACTATTCTGGCACTGCTATGCTTCTATAATAATGAAGTTTACCCCAAGAAAAACTATAACTTCTATGAAAGTGAGTACTTTTCTTTTTCTCTTATTGTATATTTTCTCTGTCTCTTTTGTGACATATTTTGTTGTTCATTCAGGAAAAAAAGTCACCTTTATCTTGACCTTGACAGATATGGTGGCACACAGAAGCCATGTGCTGCACTCTGACGTGCACAAAGCCAACAAGGCTAAAATATTAAAAATGCACAAACAAAATACAACTCAGTCCTCTGAGTAATGAAATTGCTGTAAGATTTGGAAAACTTTGCTGTAACCTACTTTGCATGATGCTGGTTGGTAGCATTGTGTTGTTCTGTCACTGTAAGCTGTATTTCATGTTATGGTATTATTGTTTATGGTGAATATTTAAGATGGTTCCTACTTTAATTTCAAAAGACTGACAAACACTTTTGGATACAGAAATAACACAAACCAGACATTTATTGTTTTGGACCCGATTTAGTTTTCTGGCTTTCCCTTAACATGACTGTCACTTAACTGGCACATCAAGACAGCGCAGCTCCTGACCACATTCCCCCAAATATTCTATTGGCCAGTCTGTGACTGGAAAGTAATTTAGATCAACTGAAACCAATAAAAAAAACTTTTGTATGAATTTGTAAAGTGTTTCTTACGGTGCCTGCCTATTTAACTAAGACATTCCAAACCATTTGTACCCAGCACATTACCAAGAGAACAGTGCGATAATAACAATTAATACTTTTTATTTTGTTCTCAATAAGAATTTGTATATAAGCAGTCTCTGTTTATACTGTATATAGATGCATAACAAAGACTTTAAATCAGTTTAACAATTTTGGGACATTTAGATATGCAAAAGATATTACGTGTGCTAAAGAGTTTACCATTTATCTGTATGCTGATTGATGAAAACAAATGTTCTTCTTAACTCTGTTATGCAAACAAACCTAGCTTAACTAAGATTCTTGCTCTGTTATACTCCTCAGTCTTGTCATACTTGCCTGACTGGTGCATAGACTCCATTAGGGTTGTTGTAAGACATAACATCCAGCAGGTGGAACCATTTGTAACAGGGATCTTCACTATTCTTTATTTAAGATACTAATTTCCCTGACACTCATCAAAAAGACAAAGGTATTTTTGCTTCATTAAGATATGGCTGACTCCAGACATACTCAGTTCTTACAAACATCCTGGTGGATTCTTCATTCATCAGACAGATTGTACAGACACTTTTAGCTAGAGAAAAGGCAGCAGTGCATGTTTCCTTTTTTCTTAAGAATGCTTTGCAAACAAACCCAAAACCTGCCTGTCCTCAAAATCCTTAAACACAATATCAATTCGGTTACTTACAAACAAGTCTTCTGTAAATCTTCTGGAGTCTCCTAGAAATTATTGTCTCCTCTCTGACTCCGTAAGTGATCTTTAATCTCTGAGAAATCACTCTCATCTCTCAAATTATTTTGTCAGCTACACTTCTGGTCGGAAAAATATTAATTGAATTATGTAGCTGAGATTTTCTTTGAGGAGACTTCACTGTCAGCATGTTTTCACAGTAGGAAGAGTACAAACACAAAAAGAAAATTAGTTAACCAATAAAAGAAAACAAAAAAACTATTACTGTGTATCAATCTGACTTACCTGATGCCTCTAACGGAAATGTCCAAAATTGTAAAGGTTTGAACATCAACTGTCGTCTAGGCCATAACAGTAGCAAGACATGTAATGCAGTTAACAAGGAGTCAAAAATGTTGTGATTATTCCAACTGCTTTATGATAGTTATGATTTATGATTTGAACACAAATTTAGGTTATGGTGCAAAAAACTAAAATTCATGCTGGCATATGACACTACATTTTGCCGCACCTGGGGCTTATAGCATTTTCATTTGGTTAGATACTGAAGACATTTGCCTTTGTAATTGTAATTCTATCAGCTTTTTGATCAAGAAGCTGTACATCTCAATGAGCAAAAATATTAATTTAACTATTAAATGTTTAATTCTAAAGTTCCCGGACACACAGAGTGGTTCACTTCTCTTTGTTCTCCTTACAGAAGAATTAAAATATCCCCATTACTTCTATTCTTTCAATGCATTGAAAAACCAAAAAGTTATCTTTCAAGGTAAAACTTCTAAATTACATTTTTTAATAAAGACATTTGTTAGCCTCAATACAATTCCACAGTAAATGAGCTATCATGAAATATTGTAAAATGACACAAACCTCTGGTGCAGATCTGACAGCTTTGTAAATTGAACATGGGCAATGCAAACTGGTCAGAGGACGTAGAACTGGTAGCTACACTCGCCTCCTCAAATGTTATGTGAAATGGAATGCCTGCCCTTCAAGGAATGTATAACCTTTATGTAATATTTGTTTAGAAACATGTGTAATGATAGTTAAGTTAGTAACTGTAAATGTGATTACAAGAATTTAAAGTGTACTGCATCATACTTCTTCCTTACATTAGACTACAGCAATATTTCACTTTATACTGCATTACCCCTACACTGGTCACCGTTCAGGAAGTTATTAGCCTTGCAGTCATTATGCTTGGCTTAGCAACAAAAGGTGGTTGAACTGCAAGCCACATGAGTGCTTTTTCATTTAACCAAACTTTTTTTTCTATTTTCAAAAGTAATAAAACCTGCTCTAAATAATAAATAATAAAACTTGCTCATTGTTAGGATGGTCCTCACTATGGAAGGGTGCTTTATAAAATAAAGGCTGCCGTAAATTCTCGCATCTGAGGGTCTGCTAAGGCAAGCTTTAGGAGGAACCCACAGACAGATACTGTCAGACTGATACTGTGGTTTGTTGTCTGTCAATTGCACCTTTACTTATCCACTCGTGACCCCATGGTAACCCTTGTTCTCTGACTGAAGCCAAGGCTATAGCTGAAATAAAAGCCCACCCCAGTCTTCCTTCTGCTGTTATTAATAGGTTCTTTCCAAGGTGCAGGCCTGTTCATTCCACATTTGAAACTGAGATTGAATTGCAATGACTAAGCTTTTCTAGCTAATTTTGACCATGTCATAAAACTACTTCTTAAAAAAACTTGTCAGATTAACAAAAGGTTGTTAATTTTCCTGCACAAATATTCTACTGAAAAAGTAACAGCATTTTTTCTAATCACAACCATAGTACAGCTCTAGTAGTAAATGTGCTTCACTGAAACTTTAATTTCTTATTTTCTTCAATGGCACTTGCCATTCCAGATATGTCAAAGTATTATGCCATAATTGCTCTTCTTGTGTTTTCTGTTATGTTCTGAAGGGATGTTTTACAATTTTGGACGATTCAAATTCTGCAAAAGGGCACCAATATTACTACGTTTTAGACCAGGGTGCCAGTAAAATCAGTGCAAAACCCCTTATAACCTCAACTAATGATGACAGCAGTCGAGTAAAAGAGACATTATTTGTAATGTCATTGCAGCTTGGTATTCCCTTTGGGTGCATTCACATTGATGGAGCCATGTAAATCAGAAAGTACGTGAGGTGTGGCTGTGTAAATAAAGTGCTTAATTCCTTGCAATTCACGCAATGTACAAGAACATTTCCTTTCTTCAGCCAGGGAGTTCATCCCAGGATATCAGCTTTGCCAGTGAAAGCCCTGGCACTTAGTCCTCCTCCCCTGCCATTGTAGGGTTTATAATAGGTTGGCCTTGTCAGTTTCCTTTAATATACTGCACCTGAAAACAATGACTAGGAGTCGGCAAAATTTGAAAGTCACACTCAGCATGCCAGCTCCCCCTGGCAGTGCAAAATACAACGGCACACACTGTGGCACACACTGTGGACCTACGTGTCTGCATGTAAATAAAGCAGAGAGATGTGAAGTGTAAGTGATAAAAAGATGGGCCCCTTTATGGAACTTGCATTTTACATAAAAAGGGGCATTTATGATAAATATTTTTTTACTTAAAAAAAAAGTAATTGAATCTAATGGAAAAATTGCTTTTTTTTCTTCTGAAAGACAGGAAACCAACCATTGGATTTGATGCCATAGAACTTTCATGTTTTACTCAGGGTTTTACTTCTATAATTTGTCATGGGTTTGAATTTTATGTTTATGTATTCTAAATATTTTTGCTAAAATGACAGAGGCCAGGTAGAAGTCACCACTGTAGGCAGCAGAAGACGCTATATGGCAGGGAATGTAGCCCTCTACGTGGCTTTGACATAAATAAAGTGGTACACTCTGGCAAGGACAATATATTGTATATAGCTGTGCCAGGAGCTTAGTAAGAAATTTGTCGTGGTGTTAGGAAATACAGAAGATTGGAATCACCCAATTTGTGATAGAAATTGTTACTTTTTATCAAGGTACCATTACACTGATTTAAAAAATATAGTCAAGACATTACTAATGATACAAATCGCTATTACTGCTTGAACCAGCTGATTTTTAATTGACTGCAAGGGCCCATTTTTAGCAGCCATTACTCCAATGTCCTAATGGTAAACTCATTTAGCTCATCTGTAATTAATCATGTTTAAATGTTAATTGGTTATTAGAGAAACCTTTGTAATTGTGTTAGCACAGCTGGAAGTTGTTATTCTGTTTAACAAAGCTATTAAATTGTCTTTCCTTGCATTATAAGGTACTATCATTCAAAAAATGGACAAGATTCAATAGTCCCCCCCCCACCCCCAAATTCAGTCTGTTATTGCTTTGCAAAATAAAATGTATCCCATGTGACTGATTAACAACAAACTGAAAATTTCATACAAAGGTGTCTGTTACTGTCTTAAGAGAAGAGGGTGAAGTGAAGCTAACCAGGATAGAAAAAGAAGGGGAACAACGGCAGAAGAGGAGAAGGACATTAAAGTTTGTAGTTTGAGATACAAACACCATACAGGTCCTCATTTGGCTTCTTTATCAAACACACACCAAATACCAGTGTCAAAAATGTTAAAACAGGCAAAAGTTTAGAATCACCTACCATCTGACGCCTGTGCTTTTTGTTCCTATTTTAATGTTTTCTTTTCACAAAATTGAATTACAATTTATCCAGTTTAAATAAACTGAAAAATGGAAAAAGTAACCAGAAGAACTAAACACGAAAGTAAAATTAAATCATAAAGGAAAAATGCATGGAAAAAAAGAATTATATGTTTATAAGGTTTTTGGGTAACTTTTTGAGATGTGCACAGAGTACAGTGAAATTCTTACTTGTACATGCTAATCAAAATGCAACACTTTGCCACTCTTGGGCTCTATGATTGGCGAGTAGAACTACTGTACCTCATCTTAAAACTTCTGCCTAACTTATCTAAAACATTTGGCTATCAAGACATACCAGCACTAACTGAAATCACTCAGTACATTAAATACAACATGATAGGACATACAGTATACAGTGTAAGAAATATGCACTATGCTGTTGTTGCTGTGGATCTTAGATAGATAGATAGATAGATAGATAGATAGATAGATAGATAGATAGATAGATAGATAGATAGATAGATAGATAGATAGATAGATAGATAGATAGATAGATAGATAGATAGATAGATAGATACTTTATTAATCCCAAGGGGAAGTTCACATACTCCAACAGCAGCAGCATACTGATACAAAAAACAACATTAAATTAAAGAGTAATAAAAATGCAGGTAAAAACAGACAATAACTTTGTATAATGTTAATGTTTACCCCCCCGGGTGGAATTGAAGAGTCGCATAGTGTGGAGGAGGAACGATCTCCTCAGTCTGTCAGTGGAGCAGGACAGTGACAGCAGTCTGTTGCTGAAGCTGCTCCTCTGTCTGGAGATGATACTGTTCAGTGGATGAAGTGGATTCTCCATGATTGACAGGAGCCTGCTCAGTGCTTGTCGCTCCACCACCGATGTCAAACTGTCCAGCTCCATGCCTACAATAAAGCCTGCCTTCCTCACCAGTTTGTCCAGGCGTGAGGCGTCCTTCTTCTTTAGGCTGCCTCCCCAGCACACTACCGCGTAGAAGAGGGTGCTCTCCACAACCGTCTGATAGAACATCTGCAGCATCTTATTGCAGATGTTGAAGGACGCCAGTCTTCTAAGGAAGTATAGCCGGCTCTGTCTTCTCTTGCACAGATAATCAGTATTGTCAGTCCAGTCCAATTTATCATCCAAATCCGATGGTTAGGAACATGCAGTACATCATTATACTGCACTAACGACGGGTGACTAGGACTATTAACGATATTACTCTTTTAATTTCTATACCTATTGATATTTTCATAGAGAACAATGCATATGCAGACCAAAATAAGAAAATCTAATTAAAGGTAATTAAGAAATCAAACAAAAATTAATTAGAAGCAGAAACAGGAACCTAATATGTATATCAATAAGCAAAACCAAAAAATTAAAAAAACAATTTAAAGATTGTTAACAATTTACCTTAAAGAGATAAGCTATACAAAGCTATTACAAGATTCCAAATGGCTACCATAACAGAACACACAAAACAGGCCAAATAACTGTGAGCCAATGCCACTGTGATTTGCTCCTGACTGTCTGATATAGGAGTCTGAGTTAACTGGCGCTTACCGACCACAGCACCTGAGACTCCATGCAGTTACAGAACACAGCTGAGGGTAAGGCAGCACAAGAACATGAAAAAAATAAAAATAAAATGAAAAGAAGATGATAGTTAGAAAGCATGGAAAAAATGACAAATACTCAAGAAAAATGTAAACAGGGCAAGGCCATCATAAGAAAGCTCTCTGCCAAAACCGAAATGGGTGCTGTCTTATTTAATGGAAACACAGTAGATAAGCAGTTTTTATTTCTGGTGCTGCAGAAAGCATTGAAGGAGGTAACAAGACTGCATTCCTAACCCCTTAATACTTAATTTAACTGCCCAGAATGTCTATTTGTTCTCTGAAAGCATTAAGTTCATTTTGAAAACAATCAATATTTTCGAAACATGATAATTCACCAAAGCTGCTCTAAGTGATATCATGAGGCTCAGGTGACCTTTGTGTATCAGCCAAGTTTTCTTCCCTGGGTTAAGTATGCATTTATTTAAATGTTCTGTTGTCTTTTAAATATTATTTTGTAAGTATTATTTCTTTTGTCTTTTTTACTTTTAATGTTGCATGATTTAATCAATATTTTTTTTTTATTAATCATTTTGTGTTTGTCATACCTTGTCCTTCTAGTTATGTTCTTTATGTTTTGTAGGTTGGGCCTGGGATTGCGGGACAATCTAATGTTGTAGTTGAGGAATTGCCCCCGCTGCCATTCAAGAAGAAGTAGCAGGTGAAGTGGCTGATTTGGCACTGATACAGGAATTGAGTTTTTGGTGATCATTAGATTACATGGTTTAGACCCCTGATATCGTTAATGGGTACAATCTCTGGTTTTGATTGTTTTTGGGTTTATATGAACCTTATTTTGTTCTTGGGCCAGAGGTTTTCCACAGTTTTTCCTCTCCCCGTTTTGTAGAGCTTTTACATTTTGGGCTTTCTGCAGGCCATAAGCTTAAATCTTGAGTTTGGGGCCAGGCAGCAACAAGCGGTAAGATGTAATCGTTTGCTACAGACCTGTAGAATGAAGAGCAGGTCTGGTTTTTGAGGCCTACACCATTTGTGAGTGTGGGATATAGCAGGATCATAACAGATCTATTCTGATTTTTTCCCTAACCGTAATTAAGAGATCGCAACAATGGTATTTTTTTGTGAATGATATGTTTTAACAGCCGTTTTTTCCAAACTCTTTATATATTAGTTTTGTTTGGTCTTATCTGCATTTATAAAAAACAATAGTGCACAAGATAAACATCTAAATGAGATGCATCAATGAAGCAATCAGTAGAGATTTAGGGGTTGTCCAAATACCAATGCAACAGGAGTATGGACACCTAGTTCTATAAAAACTTAAATAAAATCTTTCATGATTACTTTCATCCTCTGAACTATAATATCTGTTTTATCAATTTGTCAATCAATAGAATCGAACTATGCATGATAAAAACAATGTGATACAAATAATCATCATTGAGTAATAATCAGCATTGAGTAATTAGGCTCTTTAAAGGTATAAAATGATTCAAAAGAACTGACATATGTATTAAATATCGTAAGTGAACATTTCTTTTCATATTTTAAACTATGTCTGTTGTTCTGTTTTGTCGGATATTTTCTTTACCATCACCACATGTAGGTGCAGCGTTATCCACCCTGGCCAATCCAAATAATTTCTTGTTAAGTTCAGGCTTGGTCTACCCCGATGTCTCATTAATATCTTATTTCCATACTGTGTGCTTGTTTCCCACTTTTGCAATCTACACTGTATGTAAGTACAGAACGTTCCACAGATACTGGGAAGATTAACTCAAAATGGCCTCTTTTTTCTAAATATTCAGGCAATTTGAATTGGTGGTCCAATATGTGTGAATATCTGTGCATATATATCTGTTTATATGAACTTACTGACTGAAGCCACTGTATGTGTGTCTTATTACATGTATTGTAGGCCTACCTTTTTCATTATGTTTTATTTTAAATAATGTATATGTATACAATGATCTATGGGTGTTTTATAAATATAAACTGAACTGAGTAAGAAAGGCAAGGTTCAGAAAACTGATAAATGGCGAGATGACCACTGGATATTCACATCATGTCACAGCTGTCAATCTTGTTGCTAGGAGCAGGATGACATCATCTTAGATTTATATAAATTAGACTGCTTTTATTCTTTTGCAGTCAGTTGGAGCATCTGCAGCTTTGTGGGTTATGTATGGTTGAAAACAGTAGTGTAGGGGAATGTTAAATACAATTAAGACACTGCTGAAATATGAAGAGCCAATCCTTGTCTCAAAGACAGACAGTAAATCACGAAAGGTAACTTGAGAATTATAAGTGGCTTTTGAGATGATTTTATCATCTACTTTTCACACTTCAGGTTATATTTGATAGCTCTGAGTAGAGGGCTAACTATTAATGCTAAGTTATAGTGTCAGTTTCTTAAGCATACTATGCTCTTTTGCTGTGGGCTGGTAAAATGTTGATTCCCAAGTGGCACAGACAAATGGTTACCTAGGCAGTAAGGTTCACTGGGAGTGTGGCACACCTAATAGGGTGGTTGCTCTGTTTGTCTGTGAAATTGCTGCAAATGTGATAGTGCTGTGTTCCCTCATACTGGTCAGTTTGGCAATGATATGCAAAAATAATTTTGACTGCAGCTGGCATAATTTAAACTGAATTATATATTATGTGCATTCGAGATAAAGGGTGGATGCAACAGTAAAAAGAACTGGTAATACAAAAAGAATCAAGTGAAAGTAAATGTGTTTGAGTAAAAGTTAACAAATATCAGGTCTGAACTTAATACATATTTTGTACACATGCACTTAAAATATTTTAATTTAAACCAGGCTTTAACATAATGAAATAACAATGTCAAGATTTTCAACACTTTACAAATCATGCAGTTTTTCTTTCGATAAATTAAATCTACTACTTTCTAAACAAATGGAATAGTGATTAAATACAAAACTATAACAGTTTTAAGAACTGTTTCATGCATTTTACATGTGTTTTAAATTGTAATGAATTAATGAATAACATACAGCCTTTCCCAAATAAGCAACCAATTCAATCATAAATCCTTTGATTTTTTAAAAAATCTATCCATCTAGCTAATTTGATACAACTAGAACTACTACTAATAATAATCATCAATTTCAGAAAACAAAATCAGATGGCCATTAGAATCAACTTGAAAACTGTCTGTTTAGTTTTATGCAACTATTAATGGTGACTAACTAGCACATCCTTTGAGTTAGTGATGGCCATCATTGATATTAAAGTGTTACTCAGAAAACAGTTTACTATCTATCTAGAGAATAAATTGGCAAGCTAGCCACATAACAATACAAAAGCAATCACTTACAGTCAGATGTTTTCATAATTTAGAGATGAAATTCTCATATGCTGTCTCTTTCAGCATACAAAAATGACAAGTTGTGATTGTAACTGTTGCTGTTTTTTTAACACTGCAGCCTATTGAGTGAATTTAAGGCCTGGGATGTTGACTCAGTTTGCTTGGCATTATCTTCCTTGGCTCTAATTATCTAACTCCTTAGCAGATCTTTCACAAAGTACAAAGTAGCTTGTTTTTGAGTGGCTTTTCCTTAGGTTTGCTGTCTGCTAGTGAGACACTTGTAAGTGACAGCCAGCTATGGCTGATGACATCCACAGAATATGTTATCAGAAAGTGATGAGGTTTCACGGTTGGCCGTCAGGACTAGAAATGAAAACTGTGACTGATGGCTGAAAATCCAGAGAATAAGCCAATTGATGGCAAGGAGTTTTTGCTAGTTCTTCACAGTAGAAGAGAATGGGGAAAGTTCAATTTGAAATGTTCAATTTTAACAGTAATGTGTTTGATTGATATTTCATTCAGTAAAAGTAAATATTTTTATAAAAGCAAAAAGCATCATTGCCAAAAACTACAATTTTTCGAAATGTTTCCTTAAGTAAAAGTAGTGACGTTACTGTAATGTGTTTCCACTTCTGTTGATGATCATAGAAATGAAAAGCAAAATCAGCGTAGAGTGTCTGGAAACAAATGTTTTATTTGTTTGGCATATTTATAAAACTTCACTATAAACATTACAGGTACTTGCTCTTGAAGAGTTGAACTTCAGTTATTTTCTGTTTTATACTTGTAAGGCCCCTTTGCATAGATCTGTTTTCTCTGCTGATTAAAAAAAATAAATCCACTGTGATTCAATGTTGTATAACAATAAAATGCGAAAGTTTCCAAGAGGGAGAATGCTTTTCATAGGTGCTGGACACACACATGGTTAGTTAAGGCTAATTTAAAGGTGTTGGTCAACCTAAACCGCAAAGATTGGCATTTGAATTTTTGTTGTAATGCATCATGTTTCTTCCACATATTCTATTTTACATGATTACTGTTCGGGTGACATACCTGAAAATTCTGAAAACAGCACACATTTATCCAATATAAGTGGAATTCAAAAAAATGTAGTGTATAGCTGAGTTGACAGATCAGATTGTTAAAATGATTTACAGAAACCTGCTAGTAAAGGCACATACACTCACTGGCCACTTTATTAGGTACACCTTGCTAGTATTGAGCTGGACCCCCTTTTGTTTTCAGAACTGCCGTAATTCTTTGTGGCATAGATTCAGCAAGATCCTGGAAACATTCCTCAGGAATTTTGCTCCATATTGACATGATAGCATCACACAGTTGCTGCAGATTTGTTGGCTGCATATCCATAATGCGAATTTCTCGTTCCATCACATCCCAGAGGGGCTCTATTGGTTTGACATCTGATGACTATGGGGTCCTTTTGAGTACAGTGAACTTATTGTCACGTTCGAGAAACAAGTTTAAGATGATTTGACCTTTGTGGCATGGCGTATTATCCTGCTGGAAGTAGACATCAGAAGATGGGTACACTGTGGTTATAAAGGGACTGACATGGTCAGAAACAATACTCAGGCAGACTATGGAATTTAAACAATGCTCAGTGTGCCAAGAAAATATCCCCCACACCATTACACCACCAACCTGATCTATTGATACAAGGCAGGATGGATCCATGCTTTCATGTTGTTGACACCATATTCTGACCCTACTGTCTGAATGTCACAGCAGAAATCATGATTCATCAAACCATGCAACGTTTTTCCAATCTTCTATTGTCCAATTTTGGTGAGCATGTGCTTATTGTAGCCTCAACTGCCTATTCTTGGCTGACAGGAGTGGCACCCAGTGTGGTCTCCTCCTGCTGTAGCTCATCTGCTTCAAGATTTGATGTGTTGTGTGTTCAGAGATGCTCTTCTGCATACCTCAGTTGTAATGAGTGGTTATTTGACTTACTGTTGCCTTTTTATCAGTCTGGTCATTCTCTTTGACCTCTGGTATCAATAAGGCTTTCTCACCCAGAGAACAGACCGTTCTCTGTAAACCCTAGAGATGGTTGTGTGTGAAAATCCTAGAAGATCAGCAGTTTCTGAAACACTCAGACCAGCTCATCTGGCACCAACAACCATGCCATGTTCAAAGTCAAATAAATCACCTTTTTTCCCCATTCTGATGCTCGATTTGAACTTCAGCAGGTCATCTTGACAATATCTACATGCCTAAATGCATTGCGTTGCTGCCATGTGATTGGCTGATTAAATATTTGCATTAACAAGCAGTTGAACAGGTGTACCAAATAAAATGACCGGCAAGTGTATTATGGTTTTGAATAATGTAGATTTCTCCTGAAGACTTATTTGAGAAAACTATATTTTTTTCAATAAAAAACAGAAAACTTTTCTTTTTTTCCTCCTCACAGGCACCACGTTTCAGGGGGAAATCTCAGCTCCCTCCAATAACAAGCCCAGCGCCAACTGCAGTTCCATGTCTTGCATATGGAGGGAAACAGGAAATGGAAGTCCTTGATCAAATTTTTCCACCACGGCACGTGTTTCTAAATATTCTGTTTCTCTTGCACAGTATTAATAAGACAAGTTTCAAAAAGCACTGCATTCTAAATTACAGTTAAGAACAGCATGCACATTTCAATCAAAATAATTTTTTTCTTATAGAGAGTGGATGGACAACAACAATCAATATATACAATATGTGTGCCGTGATCCTTGCACCCGTACCGATCTGAGTGATCTCCAAGATGAGCTGGATTCATTACTTTTGCAGAGAAATGCTCGAGAAGTGGGACTCTGTTCAGTTCGTCGAGAGCTCTATAAGCAATGTTTTGGTATGTTATCAAAAGAAAGTCAATTAATGGCTTCTCTCTTAAATTAAATCAAAAAATGGATTAACATGCTATCTGGGTATACATATTGGATTTGATGAAGACATTATCTGCATCCTTTTTCAAGTGCTTAAGCATGTTGATGGTAAAAGCATATACAGTACAGCCATGTTTGAAAAGTCTCATTAATTTGAATGTGGCCAGCATTTTTCTGAAGTACAATGCTTTGTTTCCCCACTCTGGCACATAATGAATTCGCTGCTCTGCTTTAATTCCTAGATCTAAACAAGCCGGATCTGCAATATCACTCAAAATGAGCGTGAAACCTTTCAAGGCTAGCTGGGTGTCTTTTGATTAAAGATCAGTCCAGACTTCAAGCCAAAGACATCAGGCCAGAGGAGCAGGTTGTTATGTTCAAAGTCAGTCGGTTCTCCTGAAATCATCTTGTGTCTGACTTCTTGAAGAGATGAACTGTCGTAATGTACACTGCTGTTTTAGAAGTCATACGACAGAGTACAAATGACAGCAATCTTGTGCTTAGTACATTTAGAGGTTCTGAACTTTCCTATTAGTAATGTTAATCAAGTTTTTTTTTCATTTCTTCTTTGAACTCTGGCTATCATGGTGTCTATGGCCTGTGCTCAATTAACTAAGAAAAACTGTCTTACCTGGGGTGGGAAAACTCATGTATTTTTATGCAATGGTCCATTTATCAAAGATGGTATTAAAGAATCAGCACATTCTCCATAAATATGATGGAATTGGTGTGGTGGTCACAACTGACATGTAGTATTTAGCTCCAAAGGCCATGTAATAGAAGCAGTTGATGGTTTTTAAGTGA
Source organism: Erpetoichthys calabaricus (assembly GCF_900747795.2). Taxonomy (NCBI): domain Eukaryota; kingdom Metazoa; phylum Chordata; class Cladistia; order Polypteriformes; family Polypteridae; genus Erpetoichthys; species Erpetoichthys calabaricus. The sequence goes on along the minus strand of NC_041394.2, from coordinate 108,372,759 downwards.
AAAAAGTAAGTAACCCATGACTCCATGCAGCCTAGGTTTATTGTGATGCAAAACGCTTTATGATAGCCCATGATTTTACTTTACTTTTGGGGTTGATGGTATTTTACAGACATGGCTAAGCAGATTCCTGAAAGAGATACCTAGCTAACTAGGTGCTAAACTCATTCCTCAATATCCGAGGATATCAGAAGCTATGTAGGTATAGTCAGTGTGGGCAGAGTATTCAGACAACTGGCCAAAAACATCTGGAAACAGATGTTAATTTATTTGACACTAAAGGACCAAAAGCCACAGCAAAGTGACTCCTCAATATGGCCATCGACATACTGGTAATTATGAGTATTGTCATAGTAATTTTTTTCTTTGCATGAAGTATTGAAGATAGTATGATTTCACATTTCTATTTGATTTTGATATCCCAGGAGCAGGGAATAGAAATCAGGAGCAGAATGATGTGGTGGTGAGTGGTGCAACATAGGGGCACTAGGGCATAGCATGGTACTTTCTAGAATCAGGCAGGGATCCCATTTCAGAGAATAGCTGGGGACATCCAGACAGGTAGCATCCTTAGAATGTTGATGAACTGATAAAATAAAAGATTGCATTCTATTTAATTAAGGAATTGGCAGTTATTATGAGGTAACTGACTTGAGTCAGGCAGCTCATAAAGTAAAAAGACTTAAAATTGACAAGGCACCAAAATATTCCAGTAGGTAATCAAGAATACTAGCAATGAACCAAAATGGAAGAAAAGGAAGATCACGTGGTATTAAAAACCCTCAACATGCCCTAAACACTAGACTGGGGCAGGAGCAAAAAAGACTTATTGTAGAGCCTGAAAGGACTTATTTGACCAGTAACAAGTGCATGTTTTAAACCAATCAACTCCTAAAATGTGCACAAAGTAGTTATAAAAGTACTGTAAAAAAGAGCAATATTAAGAAAAACACGAGGACCAAAATCATTCAAAGGTTGTTACATTTAAGATGCATAAACAGAACATGGAGTAACTGAAGGCACAAAGGAAAAGGTATGTCAAAATAACACTGTTGTGGTTTTTCTAACAAATGAGAAGGCCCAATGATTTTATGAAGCATTCATCCACCCACAGTCTACCCCAGAGAGGTGACGTACAAACTCTACTCCTCTCACTCACTGCCAGAATGGCTGCTGTGACATCATAAGGCAAAACCCATTGCCATGCCGACCTCATTATGTTTTAATAATGTCACAGAAAATGTAGATTTCAAAATATAATATAAAAATGGTAGTCACAAAAAACAATTTGAAAAACAAATTAACTTAATAAAGGGCAAATTGGCTCAACCAGCTTTAGAACCTGACAATAAAACAAAGCCAAAATATAAATTATATCTGCCACAAATTCCTCTAAACAGCAAGTGAAGGGTGAATGTTGCATAATTAAAATACAATGCAGGTGGAAAACCACAAGGACTCATGACACTGAGTAATACTGACATTTGATAATAATGATTCATGTTGTTATCTTTTTCTTTAGAAAAAGATGTTAGCTGTGAGTGGTGTCTGCCACATATATAGGCATTTAATATGCGTTTAGTATACTGAAACTGTCTTTTTAATTTGAAAAGACTTGATTTGTGAAATACTTCAAATATTTGAATTGTTTATTATTAGAAATTTTCTCTGCAGTGGGCTGGCACCCTGCCCAGGGTTAGCTTCCTGCCTTGCGCCCTGTGTTGGCTGGGATTGGCTCCAGCAAACCCTCATGACCCTGTAGTTAGGATGTAGCGGGTTGGATAATGGATGGAAGGATGGATAGAAATTTTCTCCATATAAATGCGATATTTGAAATCTTCTTTTTAATTATAGACGAACTCCTTAGACAGGTCACCATCGGTTGTGCGGAGAGAGGACTTCTTCTGATGAGAATCCGAACTGAGATTGAGACCACCATTGCAGCCTACAAGACTCTTCACAAGAGCAGCATGGCATATGGGATGAGAAAGTCTCTGCAAGCCGAACAAAACCGGATTGATTTGGACAAAAAAGTACACCAACAATTATCTTTTAAAACGATGGACCCTGACAATTTACAACAACAACCTTTGTTTATATAGCACATTTTCATACAAACAATGTAGCTCAAAGTGCTTTACATGATGAAGAAAGAGAAAAAAGACAAAATAAATAAGTATTAAAATTAGGGAACACCAATTAACATAGAATAAAAGTAAGGGCCGATGGTCAGGGAGGACAGAAAAAACAAACAAAAAGCTCCAGACGGCTGGAGAAAAAAATAAAATCTGCAGGGGTTCCAGGCCACGAGACTGCCTAGCCCCCTCTAGGCATTCTACCTAACATAAATGACGTAACATAAATGTACAGTGTACAGGTAGTTAATATAGGCAGAAAGAGTGGAGATGAAAAGGATGGATAACTTTCTTTAGTAGATGCGTGCTGCGCAGGCACCTCTAGAGCTCTTAGAGAAAAAAACAAAAAGGCGAACACCGGGTATGTTCTGTTTGCTGCCATTTGATTGCATTTTCATCCTGCTTATCTCAGTGTTTGAGACCCCTTTACCACTCATATTTTATATCTCGTACATCATTTTTCATGGATTGTGCAGAATATAACTTAAGTAGCAGAAAATGTATGGGATTTTGGGCATAAATGAAAGAAGTCTTGCCTAAAACAATGGTTTCCACCCTTATTCCATTTCATGTTTGAAACATTTGTCTCTGTAATGAAAATGTTCAGAACTGTGGTAACTAGGCTGCACTGTGTTTTATACAGTATGTTATGGATCTCTCTATTGTAAAAGAAAATCTTGAGACGAGACAACACTGTTGCCAACAGATTTTTTCAAGTTCCTCCCGCCCCCCCTCTCAACCATTTACGGTTAATGGTCCATGCCCACTATCCTCTCACCTCTCATTTGTGTGAATGCTTTTGTTTGACATAGTTCCTCCGCTCTCAGCTCTTATAAATTTTGAAGAATTTCATTCCGAAGGGTTATTAACAGAAGAAATGAGTACACAGGCAATCCTAGCACTGAGAAATGATGAAGTCAAACAAATTAATGCGGAAATTGTCGATCTTTTACACAGCAAATTGCTTAAATGCATATCAATAGACTATGCCGAAACAGTTGGTGGTGATTGTACAGAAGATGAAAACATCAACTTACAATATCCTGTAGAATATCTACAACCGTTAACACCGTCCGGAGTTCAACTGGCAGAATTACTGTTGAAAGAAGGATGTATTTTAATGTCATTGCGTAATTTATGTTTGAGTGATGGGCTATGCAATAGGACAAGATTGGTTGTATTCAAAATTGGTCAAACAATTTTGACATGTAAAATTTCAACAGGAGACAAGAAAGGTAATGTAGTACATCTTCCGTGGATAACATTAGACACCAAAGGAGATCTTGATATGCCATTCGTATTAAAACGTTTACAATTTTGTGTTAGAATAGCTTTTGCCATGACAATAAACAAATTACAGGGATAAACATTCGAAAAAGTCAGTTTATTTATTAGAGAGAAAAAAAAAACGATATTCACTCACAGGCAGTTATACGTTGCATTGTCACAATGTAACTCCAAACACAGAATCAAAATTCAAAGTGATATTGACAAAAAGTTAATTCCAAATATTGCTTTTATTGACGTTTTACAGAAAAAGTGTAAGTTTAAAAAGTATTTGCATGTTAATTTCAAAGCCAAATAGAGTGAAAATGTATAACGCAACATGAAACATAATTTTCTTTCAATTTATTGCATTTTACTATTTTTTACTATGGTTAATTAGTTGCTGTAATGTAAAATAGTAAGGTCTATTATATATATTTAATAATTCCCATGAAAATAACCTGTTTAAATTGTACATCCGCTTCCCCATATGCGAGTGGCAGAGCTGAGAATTGGCTAGCGCATAGCGCCCGCACAGGGGTTGGCGAGCGAAGTGAGCAGGGGTCACAGCCCCCAGTATGTTATATTATAAGGTGGTGGGGGTAACTGAATGTCATCTGAGAGAGTGCCCACAATCCAAGATAAGACTCTAGCCAACTACTACTACTACTTCTTCTTTCGGCTGCTCCCGTTAGTTGCCACAGCGGATCATCTTCTTCCATATCTTTCTGTCCTCTGCATCTTGTTCTGTTACACCCATCATCTCACCACATCCATAAACCTTCTCTTAGGCCTTCCTCTTTTCCTCTTCACTGGCAGCTCTATCCTTAGCATCCTTCTCCCAATATACTCAGCATCTCTCCTCTGCACATGTCCAAACCAACACAATCTCGCCTCTCTGACTTTGTCTCCCAACCGTCCAACCTGAGCTGACCCTCTAATGTACTCATTTCTAATCCTAGCCATCCTTGTCACAACCAATGCAAATTGGAGACAATGCTGTGTCTCCTGCTTTCTGGTCAGTGCCACCATCTCCAACCCATATAACATAGCTGGTCTCACTACCATCCTGTAGACCTTCCCTTTCACTGTTGCTGATATCCATCTGTCACAAATCCCTCCTGACACTGTTCTCCACCCATTCCACCCTGCCTGCACTCTCTTTTTCTTCCACAATCCCCAATACTCTGTACTGTTGATCCAAAGTATTTAAACTCATTTACCTTCGCCAACTCTACTCCTCACCATTCCACTGACCTCCCTCTTATTTACACACATGTATTCTGTCTTGTTCCTACTGACCTTCATTCCTCTCCTCTCTAGAGCATATCTCCACCTCTCCAGGGTCTCCTCAACCTGCTCCCTACTATCGCTACAGATCACAATGTCATCAGCAAACATCATAGTCCATGGGGAATCCTGTCTAATCTCATCTGTCAACCTGTCCATCACCATTGCAAATAAGAAAGGGCTCAGAGCCGATCCCTAATGTAGTCCCATCTCCACCTTGAATGCATCCGTCACTCCTACCACAGACCTCACCACAGTCACACTTCCCTCGTACATATCCTGTACAACTCTTACGTACTTTTCTGCCACTCCCGACTTCCTCATACAATACCACAACTCCTCTCGAGGCACCCTGTCATATGCTTTCTCCAGGTCCACAAAGACGCAATGCAACTCCTTCTGGCCTTCTCTATACTTCTCCAACAACACCCACAGACCAAACATTGCATCTGTGGTGCTCTTTCTTGGCATGAAACGATACTGCTGCTCATTAATCATCACCTCACTTCTTAACCTAGCTTCCACTACTCTTTCCCTGTAGTTACTACATCCTCTCACTTTCCAAGATTCCATTAAACAATCTGGTTAAAAACTCCACTGCCATCTCTCCTAAACACCTCCATGCTTCCACAGGTATGTCATCTGGACCAAAGTCTTTTCCATTCTTCATCCTCTTCATAGCTGTCCTTACTTCCGCCTTGCTAATCTGTTGCACTTCCTGATTCACTATCTCCACATCATCCAACCTCTTCTCTCTCTCTCATTCTCTTCATTCATCAGCCTCTCAAAGTACTCTTTCCATCTGCTCAACACACTCTTCTCGCTTGTGAGTATGTTTCCATTTTTACCCTTTATCACCCTAACCTGCTGCACATCTTTCCCAGCCCGGTCCCACTGTCTAGCCAATCAGTACAGGCCCTTTTCTCCCTCATTAGTGTCCAGCCTCTCCTACAACTCATCATACGCCTTTTCTTTAGCCTTCGCCACCTCTCTCTTCACCTTGCGCCTTATCTCCTTGTACTCTTGTCAACTTTCTGCATCTCTCTGACTATCCCACTTCTTCTTTGCCATCCTCTTCCTCTGTATACTCTCCTGTATTTCCTCATTCCACCCCCCAGGTTTCCTTTTCCTCCTTCCTCTTTCCAGATGTCACGCCAAGCACCCTTCTTGCTGTCACCCTTACTACATCTGCTGTAGTTTCCCAGCTGTCTGGTAACTCTTCACTGCCACCCAGTGCCTGTCTCACCTCCTCCCTAAACTCAACCTTGCAGTCTTCGTTTTTCAACTTCCATCATTTCATCCTTGGCTCTGCCCTCACTCTCTTTCTTTAGCCACCTACTCCATATAATTATTATTATTTTTCCTGAAGTCTGGTGATGATCTGATGAGTGCTCATCTTTAAAGTAAACACCTGCTTTAAAATCTTTAAAGTGCTAAGTCTACATGCAGATTAATGTTTATTATTTGAAATGAACACTAAGAGCACTCTTTGTGGCTCCATCTCATTCACATTTAATCACATTTTTTAATAAACTGTATATGGGTATTATCCATGCGGCAAAATAACAACAGGAAATTTTGTGTGTTCAGATTACAGAGTTGGAATTAGAGAATAATGAACTCCAGAAGCAGCTGAATGAACAGAAGGCAAAGTGTGATGCCATCGAAAAGTGTGAGGAGGTCCAAAGGCAGGTTGAAGAAAGGAACCACAATGTTAAAGTTGAGCTGCTCAGACAAACCAATCAGCAACTTAAGGTAAATGACAGAGAGAGAATATTCAGGGCAGGGACACTCAAGGTTGTACAAACTGGAACAAGTACACCATAGAAGTTCAAATAAAAAAATTCTATATATTGCTTATTATTTGGGTGATGCCTTTAGACCAGGCAACTTCCAGCATTTAAGATACAATTGGTTACATTTCTTTTGTTTTTCCAAATGGACCACAGGCAGGTCAAGTGACTTGCTCATGGTCATGCAGTGTCAGTAGTGGGACTTGAATGCACAACCTCTGGGTTTGACGTCCAAAGCCTTAAACACTGTGCCACACTTCCTGCCTAAAATCATACTCAGAACCAACTAAAATAAGAATTTGTAACCAGAGAGCTTATAACAGACAATGATTTTGCTATAGTTTTAGGCTGAATACACATACTGAGACAAACCAAGTGGTCCAAGGGACTGACCTGTATACCCCTTGACCTGTGATGTCATGCCATCTGTGACCCCTGATGTCACCTCTAACAGTCATATAGCAACAGCCATCAGTAAAATCCTAAAATGATGGTGCTCAGAGAAAAAACAAAATAGCACTGAAGAATAACCCTAAAATATCCAACATAAGTAATGAAACACTGAAACAAACAAAAATGTGAAAATTGGATTCCAGAGCCTGTAAAAACTCAAAAATGTTATGTAAATTATTTTTAGACCCTGGAACTATTTAGAAAAATTAAGAATCAGGTCATAGCATGGCAACAATCATATGGCTACAACTGAATATACAACATATATTTAATATGAAAAATGATCAACAGGCTAAGTTGTTGTTCAGATAAACCATTACAACAGAGATGGTGTGTAATCTAATGGACTTGGACTGTAGTGAGATTGTTGATGCCAGGCATAGTGGTTGCAGCATCTTAGAAACAGGTGGGCAGCAGTGCTTTGGGCAAAACACTTTAATGTTAATGAGGGACGACATAGGGGAATGGGCAGTTTTGTTCAAGGACAGAAAGGCATGAATTTTGAATCTCTGAATATGTAAAATGTCACCCCTGTCAACAATTTATCAGTACAATGAAACTCAATGGACACCAGAAATGCCACCTGGTCTGACCACACTTCATTTCTATTGTGATAAGTAGATGGTTTGGTCAGAATGTTGTGTAAACCATGTAAATTCTGATTATTTCATATTAGAATATGGAACGGGATAGGGTTGTCTCTTGTCACCAATATTATTTGCCATTACTGTTGAACCCCATGCCAACTATGTGCATAAGCATTTGGAGATTTAAGGAATTATAAGGAACTGACCTGAATATAATTTTTCTCTATATACATATAATACTATACATTATTAAACCATACTTGGTACTTCCACATATTCTATATGCATTAAACTAGCTCTACAAAACTACGTCAACAAAGGCATATTATTCTTGGTGAACTATTTTAAATTTTAGCTTATATCTGATCAGTTCACTTTAGCTTGGTCACATATTTAGAATTACAGTTACACAGTGATTTAAAGATCTATTCAAATTTAATTTTAGTAACTTGATGGACATTGTTAAACAAAGCATTATTAGTTGGTCAGGACTTTATCTTATACTAACCAGGAAAATTAATATTGTCAAAATGAATATTCTTTCAAAATTTGTATTATCTCTTTCAGAGCATTGCTATATATATTAACAAATACTTATTTAAAAAAGAATGGACAAAATTATAGCTCTGTTTAGTTGGAACACAAACAGGCCATGGATTAAAAAACAGTTCTGTTGAGATCTAAGGCAAAGGCAACTCTACAACTGGGTTCCAAATACTCACACATTACAAGACCAGTGAAGGAATAGGAAGAACAAATGAAACAGAACCAGACTGGTTAGCCATAAACAGGAAATCCTGCTCTAATTCTACCTGAAAGCTTTTGTGTTCACACCCGTGGCCACTACTTACTGTCAACTAAGCAGAAATCCGGTGGTTCCATCTTCATCGCAGAATCTGATTACCATTTGTCCTGCAAGAAAAAGAAGCAAAACAAATGTAGTGCGTTTGAGTTAGGACCAGGAGATGAAACAAGGTCAAAACAAATCTAAAGTTCAAAAGCCAGAAATCGAATAGATGGGGATGTCATGTTAAACCACTAAAATATGTTTGTGGTCAAAGAATCAGGAGGACCCAAAACACACTAAATCACAGCTAAAGTTTTCTTTTAAGGAGAATCTGTGATCTCAGATAACCATGAAGTGCCCGATGCTATCAGGGCCAGATTAAGACCTTTAGAGGTCCCAAGCGCTTAGAAGATTTTGGTGCCCCTATATATATCTAATTCAAAAATATAAACTATAATAAACCATAAAATATATTTTTTTTAAATAAAACAAAACTTAAAATAAGATGGAAAATAATGTTTATTTAGCAGTTTTGCACCATAAGGTTCATGGTAAATCTGCCAATGGAAAATTACTGAGGTTCCCCCCTTCCTTTGATGCCCTAAGCATGTGCTTATTTTGGTTGATGGTTAATCCAGCCCTGATGCTGACCGTTTATATTATTGCATTGACGACGTCACACACCGCACATCGCTGACTGTCCAAGCATAGCAACACTATGGAAACAGTAAAGAAAAGACCCCGCAAAACGGCAGCCAAGAAAACTTAATGGGGTTGCACTAAGACAGGTACAGAAGATCCTGTCTTCTGAAGAGGCAGAGGCACGCTAGTGTCTCCTTAAACATTGCAGATATATAGCTTGACAAAGGTAGACCACCAGTAGTAATGAGAGTACCCACAAATCTGAAGCTGCTAACCATTACTACAGCGGCCCATTGGTGTACAATACAGCAAATGATAACGTGACTCCCTCGCTGTTTTCTAAGTTCAACGACTAGTTGGTTCATTTCTCTTCTGATGGCCATCTTATTTCTATTAAATGAGGCCTACTGGGGAAAAAAGGCCTTTTGAACATGGAGAACAGGAGCAAACCAAAGAAGATCATTATGTAACAGTTTACTATTTGTGGGCTGAATAAGTAAGTGGTGGGATTTGCGTTACCTAATGACTGTGCTTATTCCCAGTGAAGCATGTATCAATTAACTGACCCTCACAATTGAGAGAATTTGTGCCATTGGTAAAATTGGGGCAAAATATTTACATGTGTGCTTTTATTAGTTACAGCACACAAAAGATGTGACTGACCTCAAAAGCTTGTTGAAAAGTCATGCATTTGTGTGTATTGAATTGTGTTCATAGCCTTAACGTCATGCTGAGAAGGAAAGGCATGCCATAAGGGTGAGGAAACAGGATCAGGAGAGCAGTAGGAGTCAAATGTTGCCGGAAGTCTAAATATGATGAGCAAAGCCAAAACTGGAACCAAAGAATGAGATCTAAAAACAGCAAAGGTTTATAATAAAAAGCCAAGTTAAGAATATAGCAAGTTAACAAAATATCAATGTTTTGGGGTTATCCAGAAACTCGGATAAGCCAACGGTCAAGGTCACCATCTTTTATATAAAATTGAGACATCACACAAATAACATATCACCATTAAAGCATCTAATTGAATAACAATGTCAAAAATGGATTCATTAACTTTGAAAGGAAAACAAAAGGTATGTGTTTAAACAAGCGTCAGTCATGGCAGTTACATTTAGGACTGCTCTCTGATAAAAATGGATTAAAATGTTTTCCTTGACTCGTATTTTGCAGGCTCACCTGAAAGCAGTCGGTGGCCCAGAAAATGGAAAGAAAGACTGACACGGCCCAGATTTGCTGAACCACTGCTTTCTGACCTCGGCCTTTTTAACTATTCTGCACCTCTCGACAAACACTCGTCATTGTGGCTCCTACTAACCGGAACTCTTCTTGGGTCTAATCATGAGATTCAAGCTGTCAGTTCTCTTCTCTGTCTCTCACCTTTTAATTGCTGCATCTTCATTTATGAGCTCCAGCAACCCTCCTGTTCACTTCTACCTGCTTGAACCTGTGCTGTAATGTCGTCTCTTTTGTTTTAGACCTTTTTTGTCTTTTTTTTTGCCTTTTGCTTCATTTCTTAGATGCAACTCAATGATAAACATAACGGTTGTACGTACTACCTCCTCTGGATATCTTGCTTGTGTTATATTTTTAGTTTTAATTGTATTTGCCAATTTTAATTATTGTACTTATAATTTGTGACCCTACCATTGATACTGTTATTGTACTGAAGGCTTGTCTACTGTGAAAGTGTCTTGTATACTCTTGATGACAGTATGTCAAATAAAGATTGACCTTCCTCCTCTAATAACTTTCGAATTTTCATAAATATACATGAACACTTCCATGCACAAAAGTACTTTCCGGCAAAGTCCCCAGGGCCCTTTTTTGCAATCACATCACTATCAGCATCTGTAACCAGGTATTTCATATAGCAGACTATTACTGCCAGGGTTATATTTTGATCAATATGGACAACTGTGCATTACACATTACTCAACACAAAGTGTTTACATGTACATACATATACGTCTGTGATAACCTTTGAATTGTCCAACAGTTATGCATTAGAATTTTTTACTTTATTCACTGAAGCTGTCTTTGGTGTTATGGCTGATATGCTGCTAGATGGATTGGCCCTTTGTGGTCTGAAGAACCTTCAGCAAGTTTTCAGAACACTCCACTTTTTCACATTTTGTTATGTTGCAGCCTTATGCTAAAAATCATTTAATTTTTCCTTAATTTTTAATAATTTTTTTTTTAATTATTATTTTTTTTTTAAATACGTCAGAATGACATGACAAAAGCAGAATTTTATATTTTTTTCAAATTCATTAAAAGTAAAAAAAACCTTGAAATATCACATTGACTCAAGAATTCAGACACTTTACTCAGTACTTAGATAAAACAACATTGGCTGCGATTACAGCCTGGAGTCTTCTTGGTGTGATGCAAAAAGCATTGATACCTGGTTTTTGGAGTTTGTGCCATTCTTTCCTACAGATCCTCTCAAGATTTGCTATGTTGGATGGAGACCATCAATGGACAGCTATTTTCAAGTCTCCCCAAAGATGTACCATTCAGTTCAAGTCTGTCACTGAGAAACAACCCCACAACATGATGTTGCCACCACCAGGTGTCAAGCAGTGCCTGATTTCCTCCAGACATGATGCTAATCCTGGATTTATCAGACCACAGGATCTTAAGAATCCTTTAGGTGCCTTTTTACTAAGTTCAAGCAGGCTTTCATGCGTTCCATTTCTACATAGGTTTTCTGGAGCTCAGCCAGAGTGACCATCAGGTTTCCATTGCTTCAGTTCTTACCAGTTTGACTGGGTGACCTGCACTAGGAGGAGTCGTGTTTGTTTCCAACACATTCTTAAATGGAATTCTTGAGAACCATCAATGCTTCCGATTTGTTTTTCTGTAGGCTTGCCCAGCTCTGTGCCTTGACATCATTCTGTCTGTAAGCTCTGCAGGCAATTCTATCGACCTCTAGGCTTGTTTAATTTCTGTGATGCACATTGTCAGCTGGGACCCTCTATAGACAAGGGTGTGCCTTTCCTAATCATGTCCAATCAACTGAACTGACACAGGTGGACTTGAAACAAGGTGTAGAAACATCTCAATGATGTTTAATAGAATGGGATGCACCGGTAACAAATTTCAAGTGTCATAGCAAAGAGCTTAAATACTTGTATCAAAGTGAGATTTCAGTTTTAATTTGTAATACATTTTCACAAACTGCAACATAACAAAATATGAAAAAGTGTAGGGGTGTAAATACGTAGAGAGTGAGTGAGTTTGTTCTGTTGTACAATTTTGGATGACTGCATAAAAATTACAGACTAAGCAGACCCCCCATCTTCAACCTCAGATAAACTTTTGACGTTTACTGAATTAATAGTCAAAAACTGAATCTGGCTTTGGTCTCGTGAACATTTTTTGTATATAACCAAGGGTGATACTATGACAGTTGGGTGCCCATCAAATTGTGAAAAATTATACCAAGACTATGCTAGTCAACAGATACTAAAAGGTTGTGCAATTTTTAGGACCTTCTGCTGTGTGCCTGGAGCAGAGACTTCCACTGCCTCAAGGAATAATTCAGTGTTAATGGCTATTGAAGAGTCATATTTTACAATTTTTATATGTGATTTTCTCATTTATATATTTTTGTTATTCCCATACAGCTATTGTGTATTGGGTTTTCACTACCATTTTGTCAGAAAATGGCCAAGATAAAAATTAATGGAAAAACTCCAAACACCAGAACAAACTCTAAAAAAATCAAAAGTCCAAAAATACATGCAAGAACCTGGATACCCACCCAAGTCTTATACTTTCACTATTCTAACACACCAAAACATTTTATATTATTTATCTATTAACTTGGATGTCAGTGTTAGCACGCCCCCATGTTAAGTACTGGTGGAACGATAACATCACACATTCACAGCAATCTCAACAATATGTCCACAGCCCCTAGAGAAAAAACAACATGAAAGTCAACAAGAAAATGGCAAGAATTGTCCTTACAAATTCAAAACCAAAAATATAAACACAAGAAAGAGTTATCCATAGAGCAAAACCTAAAATCATGACATCTTGGTAAATGGAGCTATGAGGCAGAAGCAGTAACCAGCACACCAATATGCTACGTGTTTTAAATTTCATTTAGTAAATATACTGAGATGCTGATAAAATGACATGAAAGCCTAAATTAACACTCTCATATCTGCCTAAATCTAGGAACTGATCGTGAATGGGGCACAAGTCTTTCGCAAGACCCACTACTTTAGAATCTATAATAATAAAAGGCAAAGCCCTCACTGACTGACTCACTCACTGACTGACTGACTGACTCATCACTAATTCTCCAACTTCCCATGTAGGTGGAAGGCTGAAATTTGGCAGGCTCATTCCTTACAGCTTACTTACAAAAGTTAGGCAGGTTTCATTTCGAAATTCAAAGCGTAATGGTCATAACTGGAACATATTTTTTGTCCATACACTGTAATGGAGGAGGCGGAGTCACGTATCGCGTCATCACGCCTCCTACGTAATCACGTGAACTAAAAACAAGGAAGACATTTACAGCACGAGTCACACGCGGGAACGAAGGTAAATGACGTTAATTTTTGACTGTCTTTTAATACTGTGTAAGCATACCTATTAACACATGTGCAATTAAACGTGTGCATTTACGGGGTGATTTCTCAGGCTTAAAAGCTCACCTTTTATCAAACGCGGGAAGAAAGGTAACTGACGTTGTTCACTGTCTTTTAATACTGTGTAACCATACATATTAACACATGTCCAATTAAACGTGTGCATTTACGGGGTGATTTCTCAGGCTTAAAAGCTCGCCTTTTACTAAAAAGGTAAATGCAAAACTATTTTCAATCAGTTTATTGAAACGCTCCCGTTAAGGATTGCAATAACATATTCGCGAGATAAAAGAACGAAGTAGGGGGAAATGGAGGAACAGCCGCAAACAGCGAAGAGCAAAAAATTAATTAAACAATTGAGAACGGAGCGAGTTAAGCATACAAGCATGTTCATAAGGGAAACAAAGCACGGTGTAAAACGTAGCTTTCAATTAAGTTTATAGAAACGCTCCCGCTGCGGATTGCAATAACATATTCGCGAGATAAAAGTTTAATGACAAGACACGAGGTATAAACGAACCACACGCCGTGGCGCAACGTTAGGGGCAACAGTTTCAACCATTCTATGATCTGCTTCTCGCAACTGAAAGACGGCACATGGCGGATGTTAGCCGACTTGCTGACCGCAACGTTAGGGGCTTCAACTATGGCGCTGACACAACATCTCAGTGCCAACACTTTGCAGACTGTACTTAAAAGACACGCCCTCCTCACTGGACAGTTGAAAACACCAATCAAACTAACGATGACATCAAGTATTACCCAATCCAAAGTAGGAAAGGAGGCATCTTCATAAAATGCGTGTGGGATAATTTGCATGAGACGCTGCTTTAAAAAAAAAATGATACAAAACATACGGGATAAATCCCGTCCAGTATTGATTCAAAACGGGACGCGCAATTTCATTCTCAAACCCGGCACGATTCCGTATTTTAAAGGACGGGTGGCAACCCTACAGTGCCAGGTAACCACCCATACAATCAGATTGTGATTCAGACTAGGAATGCAATGAATGTAATTACCCCGATCTACATACAAGGCGAAAGTCTTGCAACATTCAAAGATGATGGTTTGGGATAAGTACACCATACAACATAAAAGACCTTATGAAGCCTTGAACCGAAAAAAGCAAGATCTCAGAGATCGTAAAAAAAAAAAAAAATAGGAGGTAATGTCGTTTTACTCGCTGTACATTTTACTCAAACATTACCAGTTATTCCACGAGGGAGACCAACAGATGAACTCAACGCCTGTTTAAAATCCATGCTTCTCCCACGCTCGGTTATATGTCGCGTGTTCTCGGGTAGGTGCACCAAAACATTTATACATTTAAGCATGTAATGGGCAAACAAAAAATGAGGTATACCCGAAGGCACTGCAGTAGTACTTCATGTAACTTTACTTCTTAAATGTTAATGTTTTACTGTTTAATAATTTATACGCTTCTTATATGTTGTTCAAAATCTTTTATCAAAATACCACTGACAGCGCAATGCACGATAACATGGAGTGAATACACCATACGCATCTGCCCACGGACGCCCTGGTGTGCGCAGATAGGAGTTGATTCTAAAATAAAATAAACATAAAAACAGTAATACAATCATCACCCATAAAGCGGATAGCAGACGTGACGTATTATATGTGTACCAGATTTCAAGTCAATAGGTGAAACGGTTTGCAAGCTACAGGTGATTTAAAATCCTGGACAGACCAACGAAAAGCCACGGTAGCAAATTATAGAAGAAGATTTTACTGTTTAATAATTTATATTTATATGAAATGTGCTTCTTATATATTACTTCATATTCTCATATGATAATGATGTTCATGTTGTTTATATTGATTTCTATGTTATTGTAAGTGCATCTATGTGTGTATATGTATGTATTTATGTATGTGTATATATATATATATATATATATATATATATATATATATATATATATATATATAAAAAATATGTGTATATGTATATATAATATATCTGTATATGTGTGTATATGTGTGTGTATATGTGTATATGTATATATATATGCCAGCAACACTCATAACAATGACAACACAATTACATTGACAATCATGTTACGTTATTTTTAAAATGTTTCCTTTACTTTTTCATAACCTCTTTAACACACTACTTCCCCGCTGCGAAGCGCGGGTATTTTGCTAGTTGCTAATAAACCTTTCATGCATTTCTGTGAGATGTCTGATGAAAACCAGCGCGGACATGGAGTGATGTGCAGATCTGTGCAACAGCAAATGGACGCTGGCTTTGAGTCCTGAACCCATAAATTGATTAACAACAGGATTACATCTCAGATAAATACGAGTACTGCACAAAACATTTCAGAAGGACACACACAGAGTCATGCCATTATAAATTTATTAACGTTCAGCATCCACACACGTTTGTCACCATATTTCGTTAGATTTTGCTGTCATGTTTCAAAACAGAAAAATAAAAATAGTGCTGCCAACTTTTTCACTAACAACTGTCTAGTATAAATGACACCAGTCATTTAACTCTAGTGTGTAAATCTTTTCTCTCTATAAACAAATCTTACATACTTGGAAATCACTTGGGAGTGAATTGAGAGGAGGAAGTCGCAGACTGCTGAGGGCAGACTTGGTTGCTCAGACTCCTTTGCTCTAGTGAATGGCACCCATGTGCACTTGAGGGTTTTCTGGTTTCAACCCATGCAGAGACATCATGACACACTTGCTCCAAGTTGATGATGCATCATAGGAGATGACCTGCTTGGTAGACCCAGGTGCAGTGCTTTCCCTCAGGTAGTCCAAGGCTACTAACACCAAGTTGTCTTGGTCATTTGTTGGATGGTTTGATGGTCATCAGGAGGAAACACAATGACTACGACACCACTGGAGAACACACAACATACCTCACACTGAGGAGGGCAGTGCTGGTTAGTTGCTCCTTGTTGTTTAGAGTTTTCTTTTAAGTCAATCCCTCTGTTCTTCACTTTGTGACTGATCAGTTGTTTGGTTATTATTTGCAGGAAGCAAAAGTTTTGTGTGGATGCATGATCACAGTTTGTCCACAGTTCATTCATATCTATTTTAACATTTTTGTTTTTTTTCATAGTTTTTCTTTACCAGTTTTGTGAGCACTTAAATAGTTTGAATAATACACCATGCTTCATATTAAGAGGAGTTTTTGCTTGTTTTTTGTTTGTTTCATCTCAAAGGACAACCACATTTACTAAATCCATGTTCTTCAAATGAGCCGAGAATAAATAAATGCCTAAAAAGAAATAAGACGGATTATAAAAAATACAAAGCAAAGATAAAGATTGCTATCATTATATAAGAGAGTCAAATGCCCCTCAGTTGTGACTACTTCTCGCTTTTTTCTGTTAAATGAAACTTAGTTAAGTCTTTAACTCTTTGATCAATTCTGGGAAATATTATGCTTTTTGTTCATCCACCTATCCTAACTTCTGAAATAGTTGCTGGCCCCCCTGGTTCCACAGGGCCAGATGGATCTGGAGACAACCGTGAATGAATTTGTCTTAATGTAGGTGAGAACAATTGGATGGTTCACTGAATGTGACATTTTTAAACCAATCCAACGTCTCATGAAAGCGGGCGATGGTTAAATCAGAGAGGATCAAGGGTGCTCTTGTCAACATCTCCTGACCAGTAGCAAGCCTTTAGTTGCAAGAAATTAACCATCTGTGGCTGAAAAGAGCCTGAAAAAGAAACCTAGTTAAATATATAGAGAGTTTGGTATGCGGAGAACACTTTACATATGTTAAAAATTAACACAACCTGTAGCAAAGGGAAAAAAAAAATTCTGCAAACCATACTTTAACATACAAAGACATTACTGTACTAAGGATAAACGTGAACGATGTGCTGCATGCGGTCTCTGTCATGTGGTAGGGCTATAAGAACTAGCAGCTACTTCTCCCTGTCTTTCCATAGTTATTTTACGTATTTGTCTAATATATATGGTGAAATTGAGCACTGAAACCCCGACCGTTTAAAGTGCACGGGCAGGAGAAAATTAAGGGCAGGGTTTTAGGACAAACTGTTGTGGGTGAAGCCTGTCTAGAAACACATTTTGCCGCTATACACTATGTGTTCTCACTCAAGAATCACCTCTGGCCTCGCAAGACTTCCAGCCTCCTGTATTTGAATACCACTTTTAAGAATTCATTTTCTCATCAACGTATTTTTCCATTGAATACTCTTACATATTTTTTATATACGCATTTAATAACTTAAATTAGCCTAGTGCTAGGGAGTGCGCTCTTTATCTATCTCTCAGTGCTGTGTTGACACTTTTTTCTCTGAATTGCATTAAGGGGGCTCAGTTTTGGTTAGATGGCCAAAAAGAACGGCTAATTAACAAACATATAACAACATATTCAAGTAAACTAGGCATCAAGTGACATGAGGGAATGGGCCTAATCATAAAAGAGGCTGAAATGAAAACAAGAAGGAATGGTGGTGTTGTAGGAATGAGTTTGGGGGAAAAAAAAAGAAACAAAGTTATCCATGATGCTATTATTTCTTAATTATCATACAGATAAAACTATTATGATCTACTTTTCACACTATATGCATGATGTTGAAAGTGCTGTCAAACTCACCATTAATGGACCATTCAGAAAAAACTACAGAATTTGCAATCTAGCTTCTCCTTACAATGTCTTTTACAAATTTTAGACTTAATTCAAAATGGTTATTTTTAATTGTCATTGCTCTGTCTGCTCTGTCCATCTGTACTTAGTTTTCGCTATATATCTGTGCATCAGTGGGACAAGCAGCACATGCAACATAATACATAACAACAAACAATAACTGAAACTGAAATTGAAAAAGACTTACATAGTCTTCCAATTTTCCTGTTTCTTGCAATACCAATGTGGCACTTCTTAGCATTCAGTCTCTAATGAGTGGGATGCTGATGGAAACAGATGTGGGAAGTGAATATATTTTCTAGAGAAGTGTGTTTTTCATGAAGAATGATAGCATAGGTCAATTGAGGTTTATCTGAACATTTAAATTTGGGCTGAATTTAAATTCTATTGTTCTATGGAGCTGTCCATCATTGAAATGATCTTGACTTGTGATAGAATGCCTCTACTATCTTTTGCCAAATTTTATTTACAATATTTCAAACAAAAATCTTACATCTGCTCTGCAGTACACGTTAAAAATATTTTGTCAAGAGAAGTAAAGGTATAGCAGGCAAAGCAATCTGTAGGGCAGATACAGGGCACATCGAGAAGTTTATATTGCCTCAGAATCTCTGGGAGGTCCCATAGAAAGTGCTGCAAAGTGTCAAAGGGGAAAGGGAATTCTGGTCATCCCTGCTCGGCTTGTTGCCTTTTAACCACCTTTGCCAGGGCAAGCAGTCAATAAAATGGATGAAGGGAAGAAGATTTGGCACAAATTATTTTGTTGCTATAGTGTTAATGACCTTCATAGTATACCTTACCGATAAAAAAGAAACTTCTAAAAGCATACAAAAACAAGTTTTTCTATATTTTATGAGGTGCTCTGCAGTTTGTGAGCAGGAAATAACAGAGATATTAGAGCCAAATCCTTATGGACACACTGTGGCCATATTGTACAGTTTAGCATTAGTTGTCACACGAAAATACCTGTCACCATCAGGAGATGAGGAGGATTAATGACAGGGCAGAACTAGTCTCTGAAAATAGTAGAAACATCGTACCACAAATCGAGAATAACTGCACGAAGGTGTAACAACCCTACAACCAAATTTTGATGCATTTTGGGATGGCAGACTTCATGTTGACAAGGGAGAGTATGTGGTGGTCTGATTTGTTAGTCAGTTTATTTCTTACACTTGTCCATTTTTGACAAGCACTACGGTGATGGTCACATTTTCCACTTCCTCAGTGTGTGCAGGTGTAGGAAACATGAAATCTTGTACAGGGAATGAAGAGATTAATGATAATGTGATTGGCTCATTTGCCAGCGCAGCATTAAGTATAATGAGTGAAGTGTTTCAAGACTTCTTTGTTACATCATTCTCTTTTGGACAAGGATACTTTCCAGTTTATCCTGCAAAAGAATAAAATAAAGGTGCACAAATTAATAACCTAAAAATAAAAACTAGAAAGAAAGAAAAAAGGTTCCAAATCTATCATACCTGCTTCATTGAATTTTGCAGTTTAGCGTCTGTGCATGTATGCAATGTGAGGTTGTCAGTTTAGTGATGAGGCTTGAAGGTCATCACACATATTAAAACGAGGCCCGTCTCTAGTTATTGTGCTTTTTTCTTTTTTAAACAGTTTATGTTTTGCTCAGTTGTGTCTATATAGCACACGCCATTGAGGTGTTATGTTTGAGCCACAGTTTCTACCTGGCTTATGTTTAAATTCTTTTTCATTCATTTCTAATTCTTTAATTAGTATCATTTGCGCTAATATTGCGGTTTATGTTTATTGTTTTTATAATTGTGTATTTTTTGTCAGTTTTGTGCATTATTTAGTTTCTATGTGTGAGAATTGGTGCTATCAGGTTCGTTATATTTTATGGGTGGTTCCACAAGAGGTGGGGCCGCCTGTCCATTTCCCTCTAGGGACTGTCCCAGGCCTATAAGGGCTGAGTAGACAGGCAGTTAATGGTGGCACATTGTGTGCTCTTGGTGTTGGTGAGTTTTGATTGTGTTTTGCTTATTGTTACTGGATTACAGGATTTTTTAGCTCCTTTTTGACCACCCTATTTGTTTTGTGTTTTGGGACTCTGTTACAGGATTGCCCTTTTTAGGCAACTCCTTTTGTGCTATTGTGTGTATTTGTAGATGTCACACCACTTTGCCCATTTTGAGTGAGTGGAACATTACATGACGAGGTATGAAAAGTCCAAAACCATTTGCTCCCTTACAGTTAGCCACAGTATTAATAAAGTATCTATCTATCTATCTATCTAATTTGAAAAAAAAAATTCTACCAAGGAAGCCAATGTGTACTCCTTACACTTCATGGAAAATAAGCCAGCAGTATGATGCTCCCATTTCAAAGAGGTGCAGAATGAATGGCTTTTTAGGCAGAAAACAGTTTTGTCAAATGTTTGATGGCCTCTCGTTGACTAGCAACACCTTTCTGTTTGGTACCAGACGTGTAGTGTGCATTTCAAGTTGTGCAGTGTATGTAGTGTGTGTGTTGTTTGTGTTATTGTGGTTTATCCTTATTCACCTTAAAGCCATGCGATTCTAAACTTGAGATGTTACCATTTCCACTTAGGCAGTTCGTAGCAAACAGGTTTTTTGGAGCAGTGGGTGACTGTGAAGCTCTCAGTTAACATTTAAAATAATATAGCTTCATTTTCATGATGATGTCAGATGTGTATGAACCTGCATGTGTAAAATAAGTGAACCCTTTGAAAATTTTATTTTGTTTTAACATATGTGGACATATCAAGATCTGATCTTGTAACAAACATCATGCAACATTTAAATTTTGTAGTCTTGTGTATAATTTAAACATAAATGCAAATTTGGTATGTGGAAAATGTAAGTTAACCCCTACATTTATCACTGCCTCAAATACCTAAATAAAATTAGAATCAGGCACAACAGATCAGGTGAAAATAATTAGAACATCATTAGAGAGGATCTCAGAGGAACCCATCTTACTTAAACCTCACACATTTAGTTTGGTTTGCTCTTTGTTGTTAAAGTGTGTGCCAAGGGCTGACTGAGGCCTTCAAACAAAAAGATATAGATTCCTAAATGTCTGGAAAGGGATTTAAAAACATCTCCAAACAACTGGAAATCAATTGTTTCACTGTCCAGAAGATCATCTACAAATGGAGAATATTTACAGCAACTGCCAATTTGTTCAGGCCAGGCCACCCCACCCTTCTCCAGCAAAGTTCAGCCAGACAATAGAAAGGAAGATGTTGATCAAGTCTCTAAAAACTCCAGAATTTCATCATGGGACCCGCAGGTAGCTCTTGCCACTGTTGATGACAAAGTGCATGAGTCTACCATCAGTAAGGGGCTGCAAAAGTTAGATGTAAATAAGAAGTGTGCCAGAAGGAAAACTTTGCTTTCCAGAAAGAACATCAGGGAAAGACTAAAGTTTGCCCATGAACACCTGTGCATAGACCAGGGCCTCTGGAAGAATGTGCTCTGGAAAGATGACGCAAAGATAAGAGTTATCTGGACACAGCAGCAGAAAACCTCTTTGCCAAAAACCAAAAGGCAGTGTTTGAAAAGAGGTACTTGATACGAACTATAAAGCGTGATGGTGGAAATGTTATGGTTTGGGACTACTTTGCTGCATCAGGGCCTAGGCAGCTCACCATCGTAGAATCCACCATGAATTCTTCGTTGTACCAGAGGGTGCTTGTGGATAATGTGAGCTAATTTGTCAGAAGACTGAAGTTCAACAGGGCAATGACCCTAAAAATATCTGGAAATCCTACAAGGAATGGCTGAAAAAAAAGAAAAGAAATGGAGGGTTCAAACCCCAGCTCCGAATCCTGCGCTGTATGAGGAGTTGAAACAAGCTGTTAACACAAGAGGCACTTTTCAAACATTACACAGCTAAAAGATATCCACATGGAGGCCCACAGTCGGTGTCTGAGAATGGTAGACAGTTACAGGAAACACTTACTTGAGGGGGCAGTATCGACTGTTAGAGCCAAGGATGGACTTACTTTTCCAGACTTTAATGGCAAAATATTTAAATATTTTTTTCCAGTTACATCACCTTTATCTAAGAATACTGTTTAAATGAAGATCAAATCTTTATATGTCCACATATGTTAAAAAAGAAATAACATTTCATGTGCACATAGTTTTTCACATGACTGTAGAAAAACTCAGATATTACCCCACCAGAATTTTTTGTGGCAACACCACCACTGAAATAAACGTGAAAAATGGAATATGAGATGATGAGGAACGATGAAGTTTCCTGGAACTGGAATTCAGCAAAGCCCTCAACTATTCCACAATGGCCACTACTCACTAAATAGTTAAACCTAAATTACCCCTGGCAGAGAATTTACTGTACCTACAAAAAAAGTGGAAAAAGGGAAAAAAACCTTAATTTGCTGATTTGATCGTTTTAGGGCCTCAATTTCAACATTCCGTTTTCTTTCCTCTAGCTTTCTTCGATCTTCCTCTCTCTTCCCAATCACTTTACATATTTCCTTCTGTTCGGCCACCTGCCTCTCAAGATCTCTATTCTCAGTCTCCAAGTCTACAATCTGAAATAAGTAAATAAGGAGAAGTAACCTGGTGCTCCGAGGGTTAGGATGAAAGGAATGATGATGAGATCATTTATTTGGTTTTCATATCTGTCAGAATCACGGGTCAAGTATGGCTATCATATGAAAAGACTTCAAGGCTACACTGGAGAGGGATTTGGTAGTTACAGAGTCCTCCTGACAATCTGAGGGAATCACAAAGAGACAACCTCTCTTGACTCCACCTTTAGCCCTACTGTGCTCACTTGCAATGATATAAATGATCAGGCATCCATTCAAAAAGCAAACAGTTAAGAAGGCACAGGAACTCACCAGACAGCAGCTATTTCAAGTTTAACCTGGTTATAAAAAACAAGGTATCCAGCTGGAACCCCAACTTTTTGTAATGGTTGGTGCTTGCTTCTTTTTTAATTGTAATGCTATAAAAATCAAGATTGAGTATAATAATGCACCTTCAATCAAACTCTGAAGCTCTGTTTATGAATGTTTTTGTAAAAACAATCTGTGGGTTATTTTTTGTAGTTTGCTCTGATAAACGTTGCTTTTAAAATGACTTTCTATTATCTGTGTGTACATATTGTACGAGGAATCGTGTAGTATGTGATGGAAGATTAGTTATTAAGAGGTGGACAAGCTGTGGTGAAGAAGCTGCTATGAGATGAGTTGAACTGCCCACAATATATGCTTTAGTTTAGATTTCCTATGCCATTTCTGTATTCTGTATGTTTTATTCAAAATGGGACAGTTGTATTTCTAGTTGACACAGATAGTCCAAATAACTGTGTTACATTGTGCGTTTTTAAAGGGGGTCCAATAGGGGCTGCAATTGCAGTGATTATTCTATAGTGGCAGACTACACAGGTACACTGGCAGTGCTGTTATCGCCAATAACAATTGTTCATTTTTGACAGGGGCTGCATGCCCCAATTTTGTGTACAGGGAGCCCCAGAGCAAGTAACCTCTGGGGTACAAGACATTAGGGGACAATGGGATGTATGCCAGAGGTCCCAACACGACAGCAGGGTGATTTTATAAGTCACACGTCTCCCTGATCCCTAGCATGTTAGACAAGTGTCCATGGGGAGTTGCTGGACCATTTACTAGAAGGCAGGATTCGAGTAATGTGGGGTCACTTGGAGTTGGTAAGGGAAGTGCTATGAGGATGACTTGAGGACCCCCTTGTAGCTCTTTCCGGTCTCTGAAAGTGGTAGATGGGTTTTCCTCAGTGTTATAAAACACTGAATGTCTCGGAGGATTTTTTTGAGTATCAAAAGACCAGAAGATGAATCACAACACAAAGATGTAATAAAATTAAAGAAAGGGTCAAAAAACAAGAGATTAAAAATAGCCAGGCCACCAGAATCAAAGGGCAAAACAATAATTAGATATCAAAGGTATTACATAAGTAAAAAAACAAAATACATTCCTAACAATAGGTTACTTTTCAAGTTGGCCCTAACACTTAAGATTTTTTGAGATTGTTTTATCCACCTAGGGATAACGCACTGTGCGATCTCTGCCATATTTATATCTTCACTACTGTGACATCATCAGCATGACAAAGGAGATCACGTGACAAATTCCAAATGCCATCACAAATTCAGTTCCATTTGTCATATACTGCAGATGTCAGAAATGGACTCTTCATATGATAAAACCCTAAAACAGACCAAAATACACTCAGAAGCAGATCCAGGTAAGGACTTAATAGGCCTCCTCACCATATGCCACTTGAACTTACAGTTGGTTGGAGAGTGGGCAAGAATTCAGCTTCAGAGTGTGAAGAAGGAAGAATCACGGAAGTAGGAGATGGGGTAACAGGAAAGGTTTATGATGACTGATCCCCTTATACTTGAACTTTTACCTCCAAAGCCCTGAAGCCTCCTGCATCGTTACCTTTTTGTTATAATAAACTGCTTTCTTTTCTTTATATTTTTTGTCTTGTTGATGTTCTTTGTGTTCACGGTCTGTAACAGTGCAACCATCTGGCCACATTATCTTTTGAGGGAGATGACAAATTCTATGTAAGAGATAATTACATTTTTTCTGCAGTAAATTTAAATTTTGATTTGCTTCTGCTCATCGTCTTTCATGTCTATCCCGTGAAAGAATGCAGTCTTCTGTCTAGGGTTGAGCATCTTGAAAGTTGACAGTGATAACAGACAGATGCCACACTTAGGCACACCTGACAAGTAAGTGGATCACTTCTTTATTAAGTGACAAACAGAAGAGTCCTTGGGGTATCATTTACTGGAGGAGCACTTGTAGGAATTATTATTGTCTTGAAGCTTATTTTGGGCTACATGCAATATGTAAGACATCACATTTGACAATGTTAAGCACATCTTTAAATTTTTAGTTAATAAAAGGTGAATTTAAAAATCTGTCAAATTCTTCCTGTGTTGTTACCTTAGTTTCTAAATCAATTGTGTCTTGTTCAGCTTGCAAGGCTTTTCTCAAGCCATATATGATTCCACTTTCATACAGAGTCTGGTAGGCAGCAATCGTCATCTCGATCTCATCCTGGACCCTCATCATTAGTATCCCTCTCTCTACACAGGTGATGGTGACCTGTCGGAGGAGTTCATCTGCAATGGAAAAACGGAAAAGGAATTTTAGGATAAACTGTTAAGTAATGCTTATGAAGAGGATTAGAAACTTTGTTGGAATACAAATTAACTACTAAAGACAGACTGACGATTGTGAGAAGCAAAATCGAGATGTTCTAAGATTACTTTGTATAAGGATGAGGTAAAACATGGGTGAGACTCAAGCCACTTTAACTTTAAAACAGACCCATCAAGAAGATGCTCAGTTACTGACGTAGAAACTACTCCTTTGATTTTTTTCTTTGTAGTGAAATCTGTATTGGAATATTTAGGAAGAACGGAGACATGAATACTGTAACACTTCAAATTAAATAGGTACTATGTAAGACACAGAACAAATAGAAACGCATACCCTCGTGCCCACCCATCACCCCAAAGTGAGAAAATAAGATTGACAGATTGTATGGAAAATGCACGGAAAGCCCACTCTGCCAGGGGAGATGAAATGGTACGGGCATGCTGTTTTCAAATGTTGCACAAAGATGCAAACTTTTAATATCAGAAAGCTCAAGTTGCATCTGCTAAAACAGAGCAAAGTTGTAACACAAGGTGGAGTGCAGAGCTAAACTTGACAACTGGCAGACTGGATGAGATTTAAGAAATGTGTTCTGTAGTTTAATTCCCAAAACAGAAACAAAGGAGAATTCAGAAGGTTAAACCATGTATTCCTGAGAGATACAAGTGAGATACACATTGCAAGCACATTAAGAAGTAAAACAAGTCTTCTATCAAGTTACCAAAACACTGTGAGAAGAGCTCTCGGCGAACAGAACAGAGTCCGAGCTCACGTGCACCTCTTTGAAAGAGTAATAAATCCAGCTCTTCCTGCAGATTGACCACATCCATACGGTTGCAAGGGGCTGTTGAAACATGTTGCACCCATAACTTATTGTTTTCTGTCCATTCCCTAAAATAAAATTCCACACATAGATCAGTCCATTTATTAGTGTTTTACTGTATATTATGCTTTCAGTGGTAAAAATGCTTAAACTTTGCTCAGCAATTATGTACAGTCGAAGACTTTCTTCGATTCTGTATAAAACTTGAGAGTTGAACTTTCCATGCTTAGAAATCAAGGCTTAGCCCCGATGTCAAAAACCTAATTTGCCTACTTTATTATTAGTTGAATTACCATATTTATAGTGATGATTCCAGCTCCAAAGATAACAGCGAGGCTAGGTCAAAGCAGCCCCCTTCATCTTCAACTCAGCCAATTGG
Organism: Erpetoichthys calabaricus; assembly: GCF_900747795.2. Classification (NCBI taxonomy): domain Eukaryota; kingdom Metazoa; phylum Chordata; class Cladistia; order Polypteriformes; family Polypteridae; genus Erpetoichthys; species Erpetoichthys calabaricus. The sequence continues at coordinate 108,346,150 of NC_041394.2, read as the reverse complement.
GGCAGGCTGTAAGCACAATGGAGAATATTCATCCTTATTAAAAGATAAGGTCACTCTCAGGGTTGACAGGGAGTGGAGATATACTGCAGGGGCTTTCTGATATCTAGCTATTAGACATAACTACTGCTCAGATGGGACACCAAAGATCCAGCTACTAGTTGAAGGATGTCTTGTCTTGAACTAGATAGTATACAGTAGGTCGAAACGCGACTAACTGTTAGTTCTCTGGGCCTCTTAGCAGCATGACGCTGCATGAGTGCTCCATCCAGAAACATGGTGCTCCTGTTACTTTAAGGCAATGACTCTAAGCCTCCCAAGAGGTCAGGAGTGACCCACTTGTCGTACAACATGGCTATGATCTCAGGAGTGATACTGCACTGCTCTTTAGAAAAGGCCTCCTACACTCAGGCAAGGAACATTGGACTTGGGAGAAAAGCAGCAGCAATGTCTCATCTAGCATGATGGAGTACAAGGCGGGCCTGAAGAATGAAGAAGGGACTGAGGAGGAGTGCGTAAGGCCCGAGTGAAGCTAGTTTTGTTAAGTACTGTGCTTCCTTCCTTTTATGTGTTCTTTGTTAGTTGTTATACAATATAATCTAAAAAATCCCTCATTTGTTTAAACTTTATTGTCTATGTGATCTTTTGGTCACTATTAATACTCACTGGAGGAGAATTTCAAATTATGAGTGATTTCAAACTTCAAAAAGTGATGCTAAATTTTAAAATGTCATTATCAGATTTTAGGGAACTGATCTCATATTAAAAGGAATCCTGCATCCAACATAGCTCATCAGCCTCTATTCACCAAGCAAAGACAAATAATCATGAAGGAGCTATATAATGTCCCCAATGCACTGCTATTTACTTCACTGCCCAGGATCTCAGCCCAGACATATATGGCTTTCCATGTGAGGCAACCCTGTCCAAAATTGTTGTGAAATTTGCTGTTAACCATTCCATTTGTGCTCCTGTGTTCTTGGCAAAGAATCCTACTAATTCTCTTTAATAATTTATAAAAATGCAAATTACAGTAATCCCTCGCTATATCGCACTTTGCCTTTCGCGGCTTCACTCCATCGCGGGTTTTATATGTAAGCATATTTAAATATATATCGCGGATTTTTTGCTGGTTCGCGGATTTCTGTGGACAATGGGTCTTTTAATTTCTGGTACATGCTTCCTCAGTTGGTTTGCCCAGTTGATTTCATACAAGGGACGCTATTGGCAGATGGCTGAGAAGCTACCCGGCTTACTTTTCTGTCTCTCTTGCGCTGACTTTCTCTGATCCTGACGTAGGGGGATTGAGCAGGGGGGCTGTTCGCACACCTAGACGATAAGGACGCACGTCTAAAAATGCTGAAAGATTATCTTCACGTTGCTATCTTTTGTGCAGCTGCTTCCTGAAACGACATGCAGCACAGTGCTTCGCATACTTAAAAGCACGACGGGCACGTATTGATTTTTGATTGAAAAACAAACTCTCTCTCTCTCTCTCCCTCTCTCCCTGCCCTTGACGGAGGGGGTGTGAGCTGCCGCCTTCAACAGTTTTGTGCCGCGGTGCTTCACATACTTAAAAGCAAACAGCCCTATTGATTTGTTTGCTTTCCTCTGTCTTTCTGACAGTCTCTGCTCCTGACTCGCACTCCTTTGAAGAGGAAAATATGTTTGCATTCTTTTAATTGTGAGACGGAACTGTCATCTCTGTCTTGTCATGGAGCACAGTTTAAACTTTTGAAAAAGAGACAAATGTTTGTTTGCAGTGTTTGAATAACGTTCCTGTCTCTCTACAACCTCCTGTGTTTCTGCGCAAATCTGTGACCCAAGCATGACAATATAAAAATAACCATATAAACATATGGTTTCTACTTCGCGGATTTTCTTATTTCACGGGTGGCTCTGGAACGCAACCCCCGCGATGGAGGAGGGATTACTGTATTGTAAACATGAGACCAGACGTTTGTCTTTGACAATCGCTAATAACAGAGGGTAAGTAAAAGATAAAACAATCACTTTTAAGTGGAGTATTTATTTTTAAACTGAAAATACTTAACTCCTTGCATCTTTCATCATAGCTCATAATTGACAGTCTATCAGCTAATCTCTGGACTTTCTCTAGTGCTGTTATGTCAGTTTTTTTTAAAGCAATGACCAGAACCACTCACAATGTTCCAGATGAGGCCTCACAGGTGTAGTGCAGATCATAAGCGCAAGCTCCTTTGACTTGTACTTAACACAGGGTATTATGCTACTCATCATTCTTTATTAATAACTTCAATAGACTGTTCAGACATGAAGGCAAAAGTCCATGATGACTCTGAAGTACTAAGTACCTTTTTTGGTGTCGTCCATGATCAAAATCTTACTGGAGTATAAATATACTTTCTCTTTCTAAAATGGTGTGTTAATGATAATAAAATCAATAGATTTGGTAAGTACCTGGGAGGAAAAATGTCATCAAGAACTTCACTCTCATTTCTACCGTTGTATGCCACAGTTGATGGAGGTGGAGGTACTGGGCCAGTTATTGGAGGTAACTGAAAATTCCCTCTGAATCGTTGAGACTACAAAGAAAATCCAGAGGAAAAAAAATTAAAGTATTAATATAATTGGCACTGCAGAACCCTCACAGTACCATTCACCTTGGCTCATTTCCTGTCCTGGTCACTCCTTGTGCCCAATTGACTTTCCTCCTGCATCCTAAAGACATGTGGGTTAAGATAATTGGGGACTTTAAAGTGTCTAAAGTGAGGGAGTGTGCTCAGTGATCCAGTATTGGTTGCAGTGTGTTTTCCAGTACTTGAAAATTAGGGGCTGCCCACTGTGACCAGGTTATAAAATAATCAGGTTCAGAAAATGGATAGATGGAAGGATTATTTTGGTTAATGTCTACCAAAGGACAAAGAGAAATAAAATTTTTCACCTTCATTTTTACAGCGGTTTATGCAGTACGATCGGTTTTGTTGTGCGCATACAAAAGGTTCCCTTGATGTTCGCCACCGCAATATGTTATGGTTAACCGAGATTTGTGAATGATTTATGACATTAAAGAAGAATGAATGAAGTTGTGATGCTGTATGTGATTTCAATAACTTACCTTAAGGAGTTAATGATTCTGAAAGTATCCAGCTACATATTCTAGGGTTTTTTGTTTTGTTGAACATAAGAAGAGTCTGAAATAATTAGAAACACTTCCCTGACATTGAAGTAAAAATTGTAAGCATAAAGAAGTCATGAAAAGTATAACCTGTTAGTATTGGAAAATCTCTCAAAAAGATTAGAAAGTGCCCAGACCTGTTGTATTCTAGCCTGGTTTCCCTCCCCTGGCTGGGGTTCAAATCCTTGTTTCATGTACTTTTTATTCATTTTTGAGATCTTTATTTATGTTAATGTTACTTTTGTTAATTATTTGCTTTATTCTCAATGTATGTGTTATGTTCCTTGTGTTTTGTGGGTGGTTCCCCAAGAGGCGGGGCCACCTGCCTATCACCGGAAGGGACTTCCTTCAGCCCTATAAAAGTGGGGCAACCACACTTCCTTGCAGTTCATTCTGAATACACTTGATGTGTGGTGAGTTCCCTTATGTTTATTTTTGTGCTTTTATGATTTATTGGATTTTTTAAACCTGTGCTCAGTTTTTGACTTCACCTCTTAGATTGGATGTTTTTGAGACTCTGTGCTTGGGAACTCTTGAGATTCATAACATTTCCACTTTCTTCTGGGCTAAAATGAGCATGGTGGCATCAGAGAAAAATCCTAGTTCAAAGGCAGTGTCAGCCTCACTCAAACATGACCAGTTGGTTACCCCACATTTATTTTAATAAGAAATGACTCTGGTAGACCAACATTTCTTAAACTATGAGTCACGAGATGTTTATAATTGGGTCATGTTGAGTCATCAGTTACAATTGAAGCAAATGAGAACAGGACGTGAATGGTTTATGGAAAGCCTTGCAACAGGTCGCCGCTTTCAATGCTGAAATAAAACCCCAGGACGACGTTTGGCAGCAATTCACCAAGGGGTTAAGAAACACTGTGCTAAACTAAAGGTGTGTTTCCTATTCAAAGCTCTGTGATATAAACTTACATGGAACACTGAAGAGTAAATACACTTACTACACGTAACATAATAATACTGTAAATAATTTCATGTGCACCCGATCCTTCTGTGGTAGGCTCTGGTGTCTTGTGACATGATTTGGATGGATTAATATTCTTAATAACTATTTAAATTAATACCGACATATATTGTACAAATAGTATATATTTTATGGCTTTTCACTTGCGTTAAAGTTGGCTATGTTATTTCACTGTTAGTCTGCTTTCAGAGTTACATGTTCCCCTGTGAAATGACTGACTGCTCTATCTGGGGCAGCAAAACATGAGAAAGTATTTTGAGCAAAATTTGATTTAATGGCAGTCCTACAGTTAAGATCAGACTTTTGATAAAAGGGATTAAGTGAGTTTAACATTACTTGTGCAGAATAACAGATGGGCTACACTCAATTACCTAACAGCTGTAGATGACAGTTGTGCTGAAGTGGCATATTGGAACACACAACAATTTGTACCTTGTTGTAGGACACAGCAGCTGAGGTGCTGGTGCATTGGGTTACGGAACATGAACAATGGACATTAGAGGCCTGTAAAAACATTAGCTGACATAAGGAATCACAACTCCTGCTGATTCATATTAATCAAAGTACCAGGATATGACAAAACCCCACTAGTTTATTGATCTGTCCTGCAGTGCTTCAACAAGACAACAAGATGTGTGTTTTTGTGGCATATTGGACCTTTCACATCAGCAAAGCAACAAATGGATCTCAAAATGGAGGCCAGCCAGGAGAATCCCATTCATGAATGGTCTTCCTCATTAAAGTAATTTACCATTTTATGAGGCTGGAAAGTCCCACATTGGTTCACAGAACATGATAGTGAATTTGGCCTAATGCAGTTGCCTCATAATTTTAAGATGGTTCATCCATCACAGTCTGCATTAATAATTTAGATGATTAAGAGTACAGAAGACTTGTGGAGGACTTTCTCTTTATTTTGCAGGATGCCAAAGAGATGATACAAGCGGAGCAGAGCTACAAAAACCTCATGGTTCACAAAAACAGCACACCGGACTGATCTGACAACACAATGCCGTACAAGAAGGGCCAGAGGAGACTGTGCTTGCTGAGCTTACTCTGGTCTTTTGATGTATGCAGGAAACTGCTGGAAATATTCTACTGTACTAGTCTGTTGTAGCCAGTGTGTTGCTCTATGTGGTGGTCTCCTGTGGAAGAAATTTAAGTTCAGAAAACAAATAATGATGAATAAACTCATTAGGAAAGCCTCCTCCATCACAGGGCTAACTCTGTACACAGTGAAAGCTGTTCAGGAAAAGAGGATGGTGGCAAAAATCCCCTCCATCCCCTCTTGAGAGGTGCTCCCTCGGAGTTTTTTTAGCCACAGGTTCATTCTCCTTTAAGAAGCCCTTCAATCTAATAAAACATTTGTAGGATGAGAAGAAGCTATTTAGAATCAACAGCTATGGTGCACATTTGGCATGGTCTAGAACCTTGTACCAAACATACTGTATGACAATTTCTTGAGTCTATTCTCCCCAAGGGCTGTCAATTTGCTGTGCTGAAGTGTTTTATGTGCTCTGTTATAACCCAGAGACCTATGCTGCTTGGAGGGCCAACCAGGCTAGACAATGCAAAGGGCTAGTGTAATAGTCAAGATGTGTGCAGGAAGGGGGAGCTGGGACAGAGCCAACCTTATGTGGCACACATAGAAGTAGGTGAGTGCAGCTTAGAAGAGTGAGAAGAACGTCTTCCCATAGCTCATTGTGTCAAGATTGCTTTTTTGTAATACAAAGCGCTCTGGTTCGTATTTTACAGATGGTGTTTAGCCACCAACACCACAGAGAAGATTCCTAAGCAGAGACAACAGAGGTCAGAAAACAAGCAGTTCACAAGGGTAGGGAAGCCCTATGGGTACAGTAGAACCAACCTTCTTAAAGGAGACAAACCTAATAAAATAAAATGGCTAGTACATAGTTGATATGAGGGATCCTCTCCTTATGCTATAGCTATGCAGGCCCATTCGCTACAAGCTCCAAACACTATATTGTGGAGAGAATGTAGGGAGAAATAGCTGGGAAGTTTTAACAGACAACAAACTGAAGAGGATTTGGGACACTGAGTTATGGAACATTGGCTGTTAGAGACGTAAGTGGCAAGAACGTGGAATATGTGAGACAGAGACAACTAAAGTACTAAAGAAAGAAGTGACAGGGTTACCTACAACATGAAGAGCACATCCATCTTTATTTAGGAGTCCTGAATACTGCAAGAGCCGGAGGTGGAGTTGGATGTCTTGAGAGAGAAGATGAGAAAATTATTAACGGCTAGAGGTTTTTGAACAAAAGGATGATGGTGAATATTGTGGAAGTTAAGAAGACTGCGTATGGACATGCACAGTACAAGGGTTCAGTTTATGAACTCGTACAAAACACTTCACATGAAACCGCAGTCCTTCTTAACTTCTTAACTGGTAGTAGAAGATTTGCATGGTCAAGTGAGAGGGTGGACGTTATGTAGAGATGACTGTCAACAACAATGGAAAGGACAGTGCAGGTCCGAAAAAAAAATCACCGATAGATGCCCTTTTTTTAGTTCTATAATGTGTTCCTGTTATCCACAAATTCTATGGTGGGTGTATTTCACCAAAATTGACTTTGTACATTTTTGTAGTCACCGATGCTTTGTCAGGTGTTGTATTGATCTCCAAGGGATGTGAATGAAAGCTGCACATCTTTCAGTGCAGAGTAGGACGAAAATGAGTGGGGCTGTCGATACTCTTTTTTTTTTGGTATTACAAGTATGACTTTCATAATAAAAAGCTTAAACATGACTGAAACTTGTCATTTTCTAACCTTTCTTGCAGCCACACCACAATAGTGGACTCTGTGGTATGGTTTTAAAAGTAAGATGCATTTGGAGAAAGGAACAAAGTTAAGAGGGTGTGCCCAGTTGGCTCTCATAGTTCCTGTTTTACAAATGTATATTCTTCCTAGTGAGGAAAATTCGTTAAGAGGGACAAGAAGCAGAGCAATTAGTACTGTTGATGGCAGGGGTACTCAAATATGGTCCCCTGAAGGACAGCAGTGGCTGCAAGTTTTCATTCAAACCAGTTTTGTAATTGGAAGCCAGGCCTTACAGATAATGAAACTTGTTATTCAATTACATGGCTTGTTAAAGCTTTCATTCTCTCAAAGACAAAAACTGAATATTTTTTTGTTTTCTGAGAACTTCGCCCATAGGTTTTCTGGTCTTCTCACTTATTTTAAAACATTGTATTAACACAGTGGGGAGCCAGCTGATTCCTTCATCATTTGCACCTCATTATTAACTGATGGATGGTTAAGAAAATGCAACAATTAAAGCCTAAATGCAGTTTTTTAAAATAGACGATTAAGTGATCTGAACTGTAACAAGCAAGTTAAATAAAACTAAGCCAAAATAATATTGCTTTATTTGTAAATAAATGGTTTCTAATTGAGAAACTGGTTTAAGCAAAAAATCTGCAGCCACTGCAGACCTCCAGGATCGTGACCGAGTACCCCTGGTCTATTCCTAATTGAATAATTGGATGGGAAGAGTAATTCCTTCCACCTTTTCACACTGCTGAATTCTTATGCATTCGGTGGAATTCCTGATACTCTTCATAGGTTTTTAATTTGTTGCCCTCTGTGAAGGGCACAGAGGTAATGGTGAAAAATACATAATTTTGATTGTCATAATTTTCTATATAACTTTCCATATAAGTGTTGTCAGGGTTATGGATACTTAAAATTGGTCAATTATGCTCAGTTTTGCCGCTCTATATATTTTTTGAAAAGTAGGATTAAAGTGATAACTGTCATTGGAACAGACTGCTGTCACATTTTTGAGCTTTGAGAGTTTTTTTCACGAGGGACCAATTTCATGAATGAAAAGATAATGAATGTTGCACAGTCACTGACTCATTTTCTGCTTCCACCCTTAAAAGGGAAGAGAAACCTGCAAGAAGTACATCAATGGTATCCCATCTGCTCTGCCTCCAACTCCTACCCTTTTACCATCCCTTTTATTATGTGGAAACAACAAGAACTTGTTGTCAACTGAATAACCAGACTGCTGGGAGAAGAAACGGTGGTGTCAGTCACATGTGTGCTATCTATTCATGCATCATTTATCAACCTTACCAAACAGCAACTAAATGGGGATTTCACACTTGGGACCCCAACTCTTTATACCCCCCTTCTTTGCTTGATTTCCTTTACATCACAATATGTTATAAAAAATGAATTCTAGTATTGTTAACTCAAGATAGCAGTACTCGAACAAACCAAGTGTCTGTGTTTCACAAATGGGTTTTATTATCAAAGTTCTGCAGTAAAACAAAATGGTTTGTGCCTTATTGTCATTTTAGAATAACCCTATATATTCGCATATAAATTTTTTCCATGCTCTGTTTACTTGATCTTGGATTCAGTAAATGGATGGATGGATGATTGGAGACAAAGGAGCTGCTTGCGAATAGTGTAGACGTGAGCAAATTTTGGGACTTTGATGATTTATGATGGGTTGATGCCTCCCTTTTGTATGATGCTGCTGGCAGAGATGTCGACTCCTAAAGCTCTAAATTTGGATTAAGAAATGAAGAACTAAATAGGGAAATTACATTCACAGTGAAATGTCTTAGAATATTAAAGAATTTTATTGTATTGTATGAACATGCTGTTTCATTATAGTAACATTCATCTTCATCTAGCCTATTAAAGTGTACAATAGGGTGTTGCTTTTATACATATTTTCCATTCCTGTAACCAATGTTCAGTAATGCACAAGGAACATAAAAAAATGGATGAAAAGTGGCAAAAAGCAAAATTTCTTTGCATTTTAGAATTTAGCAGTAAATGTTTAAGTAAAATGTGTCATGTTGGCATAATGTTTTTGGACTCCTATCTCTAGATGCTATAAAATCTTCCATTTACATGAGCGCTTTAACTAATGGATTTGGGGCATGAAAGAGTTGACTCATCAGTTCCCAAGCGTAAATTCTGAGGACCATACAAAGTGTCTTAAAAGGCACTATAAAGTGAGCAAGGTGACGGGCAAGCACTGATCAAATTGTGAAGTCACTGCATTATAGCTGTAAAAGTACAAGTGAGCTGTGTGCTGCCTAACCTTGGCTGATTATTACCTGTGCTGGTTGGATTTCTGTTTTCCTATATATCTGGACTGGGTTCTCATATTTCAACAAAGATTTGGGTGGATTAAGCATTTTAAAAAGGTAACACAACCCACTAGAGCTAAACTACCAAAGTGCTCCTTCCTAGGCTTTAGACAAATGAGCAAGCTGGTCAAGTCACAATGAAGTTTATCATCATAGTCTAATGTCACTCAGTCACTTCCTTAGCAACTGCCATAGCAACCATGACCATAAATAAACTTAGAAAGGTAGATTAAACATTCTGTAATACTGTATGTTCATTAAAGTGCCAAAACCCAGAAAAATGACGGCATACTAGCTTCCCTTATCATAACTGATAAATTAAGCATTATCATCAAGCTTAGAAGTATTTGAATTTTAGTTGAGTTTTACTTTTTATATATGGGGACATTTTTCAAAGTTTGAATAATCAGAAATAATCATTTTGTCAAGTTGTCCATGAAAAGAACACACCTTGCACAAAAGCATGTAAACTTTCCTTTCAAATAACCTTCTTTTGGTTTGTTTTATAAACAAGTAAGTAATTTCAAAATATCAAATCTTATAGGCATCAAAACATATTTGTAATTTCAATATACAACATATAAAAGAAAAGAGTGGACGCGGGTAAAAATGCTGAATACAAAATTTTAGGCATCACCAAACTGAATTTGACGGTTTTCGATGCCACGTGTTTTTGCGTATGGGGGTATGCATACCCCGTGAATGGATCAGTTGATCAGGATTAAATTAGGTATTCTTACAATAAATCTGAAATCTAAGAATCTTACTGGTTTTGAACAAAATCACTTAACAGGAATTACTGGTTTACAAAATACTAGAAATGACCTAAAGGTTGCTCATTTAATACCATGTTCCCAACTATTTCTGGCCAGCAGTCATTTTACATGTATCGTGGAGAAAGGAAAGGACTACAACTTTTTTTTTCAGAAAAATATAAAATAACCAGTGTCGGGAATAAAAAATATTCATAGAAATGACTGGCTTTTTTTAAAAATTCTCAGTAAATAAATCAATCATGAAATCATTGTGGGAAGACGTGACGTGTCTGCTTTGCAATACCCATACCCATCGTCACTTGGGTCTGTGATCTGTCAGGTGAGCACTGATGCTGGTTTTGCTGTTAGTTAGTCTGGAACATCATGTATATTGTAGATGTGATGCCATGGGTCCCACAAACCAGACATTTAACTTTGAGGATGTGACTGGTATGTTGGCCCTATAATTGCAAAGAATATTTTTGAATGAATAGCTTATTTTTTTATTGATCAACTATGCTAATTAGTCAATTGCCAGAACATATGGTAACTTCAAAGCTGCAGATCTGCACGAAAGGCAGGGAGTTACAGCCAATAAAGAGGTTGGAACATAACAGTAGTAGCAGTAGTATGATGTGTATGGAGTACTTTAAAGATAGATAGATACTTTATTAATCCCAAGGGGAAATTCTTACTTACTTGTACGTCCATCTAACATGCAACATATCACCACTCTCCGACACCATGATAAACAAATCATTGATTAATTTTTGAAACAGAAACCTGCAATTTATTAAAACCAAGGGCCATTCTACCAAGACTGCACTGCTTTCAGTCACTAACACTTTGCTCAAGCTGCTTCACTCTCCTTTGTCCCTTCATCATCTTTTAATACTGTTAATCACTCCTCACTTATCTTGTCCCTCAGTAAGTTTGGTATCAGTAGTTCTGGTTTGGACTGGTTCAAGTCTTACCTCTCACACCAATCATTTTGTGCCTCCTTGACTTCTCCACAGAAACTCTCCACAGGTGTGCCTCAAGAATCAGTGCCGGATCCACCTCCCTTTCCTCTCTACATTTGCTTCATGTGTCACAGGTGGCTGGGTGTGGTCGGCATTCAGCTGCCTATAAATGGGTCCACCTCCCGACAATCAAGGCTGGAGTTGGGTGAGGAGGCAGACAAGGTCGGAGAAGGAGGTGGGCGAAGAGAGGCCCTGTGTGTAGAGAAGAGACGGCTAGGGAAGAAGCCGGGATTGTGAGAGACTGTGGGTGTGTTTGGTGACGGTGCACATAGGACTTGTAAATATTAGTTGTGTGAATAAACGTGTGGTGATGCTTAAGAACGTGTCCTCCTGTCTGTGTCCGGGCTGTACCCTTTCACACATACTTCTAATGGCTTCTCTCAACACCTGTGTGCTGGTGTTGCACAGAGCTTTGTCTCATTTCCCTTTTAAACACTCAGGGTCCAACACAGATCTTCAGTAGTCTGTCTGCCATCTCATCATAGATGAATGACCATTATGTTAATCTTAACCTTTCAAAGTCAGATATCTTGTAATTGCCTTCAGATTGTCCTTCCTCAGATTGGTTTCTAAGCATGTCATCCTTTCACCATCAATGAAAGTAAAAAATGTTTGTGCAGCTCTGGACTCCTCACTTTCATTTGTCAAATATACTGCTTCAATAACCCAAACCTGTTTCTTTCTTCAAAGATTTGACCCTTCCTCACTAATTATAACACACAACTCCCTGTTCAGACACTGACTCTCTCTCTCTCTTGCTTACTTGAAGACTTATCAGACCTTTCCGGCTCCACCAGCTTGACTACTGTTCTCTGTTGCTCATTTCACTCCTACTCCTGCTCTTCTCTGGTCTCTTCACTGGCTGCCTATCGCTGTAAGGTTCTTATCTTCACCCATTGTTCTCTGAATGGCTCTTCTCTTCCACAGGATAGCTACTGTTGTATTGACAAAGAGTATAGCGATTTCTGTCTTAGTGTAGTTGCAGGTATAAATATATAGCAGTAGTGATACTCCCTCTTCCTCATTTTTTATCTTGTTCTCTGTTGCTTTTGATGCTTGCACCTTCTGATCATTCCTGTATAAATTATAACTTGCTTTGCAACTACCTCGGGTTGAAGAATATGCTAAATAAATAATACATAATTTCATTTTATGTAATAGAAAACTGAAATTTATTAAAATACTCTCTATAATGTCATGTTATGTAATAGAAAATACAAATGAGCTTACCTGATATACTTCTTTCTCCAATTTCCACACTATTTCTTTTCTTTCTTGGAACCCTGTTAGACTACAGAAAGGACACCCTTTTTTGCTCTCCACGTGAGTAGCTCTGCTGCAGCCACCCATAGGAAGGCTGCTCGCATCATGAAGGGGATGAGGGGAAAGCCCTCGGGAGCCCCATCCCCAGAAAGAGTCGAAACCTTTGGAGAGCCAATAGGGTCAGATCTGTTGGGGATCGGAACTGGTGTGGTGCTGAGGCGTCGCCCGCTGCACGGCAGCACTCGGGTCCAAATTTGAGGTGGCCCATATGGGTGGCCGCATGGATTGTCTTTTCTCTCCGGCAAGATGATCATCTACCTCTGCTGTCGGAGGAGCTGCGTAAACTCCGCATTTCAGTGGCAGCACTCTCTGAGGTGCGCAGACCGGGGACTGGCCAGATCTCTGTAGGTGGATACACCTTTTATTGGTCTGGTCAGTCTGATGGCTGTCATACTCGGGGAGTAGCTGTTGCTGTAGCAGATTGGCTTCTTCCAATGGTGTACGATATCACTCCTTTCAAGGAGCGTATTATGAGACTCAGATTACAGCACTCTCTGGGTGCCTTATCTGTTGTCTCAGTGTATGCTCTGACCACGGTGAGTGATGTCTCGGTGAGGGAGACATTTTATTCGCAGCTTCGCTCAAAGGTTGATGGGTGCCCACAAGGTGAAACTCCTCTGGTCATGGGTGACTTCAATGCAGCCACTGGCACTGACAGGGCTGGCTATGAGGATTGTCTCGGTCCCCTTGGGTCTGGTGACCATGGTGAAAGTGGCTCCATGTTCCTTGATTTTGCAAAAGGTCAGGGGCTGCGAATTGCTGGATCCTGGTTCCAGAGCCCTGAACTGCATCTTTGGACTTGGTACTCCAATACTGGTGGTGCAGTAAAGGAGATCGATCACATCCTCGTGGGCAGACGCTGGAGGCTCTTGCAAAATTGCAGGGTCTACAGAAGTGCCCAGTTTGTGAACTCTGACCACAGACTTGTTGTTGCTACTCTTAGGATCCAGCTTAGGTCCAGTAGTATGTGTGTACACAGTATGTGTGAGGAACTTGTAGATTTGGGTACAACTGCAGATCCTAATGTGATGTGGGAGAACTCCCATGACAAAACCCTGAAGGTTTCTGAGGGTTGTGTTCCCAGAAGGAGGTGTTTCATCTCACAGAGCACCCTGGGTATTATTGAGAGGAGTTGCAGCGCACGGCTCAATGGCAACTCTGGTCTGTACCAGGAACTGAGAAGGATGGCTGCGAGGGCTCTGAGGGCAGATAAAGAGGCATTTGTTAGAGGAATCTGTGAGCAAGTGACACACCATCTGTGGTCTAGCGAACCACGTCCTGCTTACAGAGGAATCGAAGCATTACGCACATCTGAATCTGTTCCTCGGAGAGTCGCAGTCAGGGCAGCTGATGGAACGGTTCTTACGGATGACACTGCAGTTGTGACCCGCTGGGCTGGCTACTTTGAGCAGCTGTTCAAAGCTGATCCTCTGGCTAGGACGTTGGATATCTCTGGGTCCACGGTTCTTGAGGATGATCCTCCAATTAGCTGTGAACTACCCAATCTCACTGAGATTACACAGGTGGTGAACCAGCTGAGGGGCGAAAGGCTGCAGGGATCTGTGGTATCCAGGGTGAACATCTCCATGCTGGTGGTAAGACAGTCCTCCTGGCATTGCAAGCAATCTTTGCTTCCATTTGGGAGACTGGCATCATCCCAACTGACTGGAAAACGGGACTTCAGAAGTTGTCTCTATCTGGAAAGGGAAGGGTGATAGACTGGATTGCAGCAACTACAGGGAAATAACACTGCTCTCGGTGCCTTGCTAGGGTCCTTGCTAGGGTTGTCCTCAATAGGATCCGTGACCACTTGCTCACCTACCAGTGACCGGAACAGTCTGGTTTTATGCCTAAGATGTCTACCATCAACCACTGAGGGTTCTCATGGAGCGCAAACGCGAATATCGGCAGAGTTTCTTTGCAGCCTTTGTCGATTTTCGCAAAGTGTTCGACTCAGTTGATCGAGCTGCCCTGTGGGACATCCTGAGGATTTGCAGGATCCCCTCGAGGTTGCTGGATATCATGGCCGGCCTGTACACTGGTACTGTGAGTGCTGTGCAGAGTGGAGGCAGGACCTCTGCATTTTTCCCAGTTGATTCTGAGGTTCATCAGGGGTGTGTTCTTGCTCCTACTCTGTTCAATGTTTGTATGGACTGGGTGTTGGGCAAGGTCGTGGGGTCCAGCAGCTGTGGGGCATCTGTTGGTGAAGAAAGGTTCACAGATCTTGACTTTGTGCTGTGATCTTCGTGGAGTTAATGGAGGCTCTGACTGGGGAGCTCGAGAGACTGGGCTTGCGAGTGTCCTGGATAAAAACCAAGATCCAGGCCTTTAATGACCTCTTGGGCACAGCCATCAGCAGTGTGTCTGTTTGCGGAGAGAGTGTTGACCTTGTTGAGAGGTTTACTTACCTTGGCAGTGACATTCATGTCTCTGGTGTCTCTTCCTATGAAGTCAGTAGACAGATTGGGAGAGCACGGGGGGTCATGAGGTCACTGGAAAAGAGTGTGTGGAGCTCCCAATATCTATGCAAAAGGACGAAGGTCCAAGTCTTTAGAGTCCTAGTGCTTCGTGTCTTGCTATATGGTTGCGAGACATGGATGCTATCCAGTGACCTGAGATGAAAACTGGACTCCTTTGGTACTGTGTCTCTCCGGAAACTCCTTGGGTACCATTGGTTTGACTTTGTGTCGAATGAGCGGTTGCTCATGGAGTCCCGAATGAGGCGCATTACCTGCATTGTGAGGGAGCGTCAGTTACGGCACTACGGCCATGTGGTGCGTTTCCCCGAGGGTGATCCAGCTCGTAAGATCCTCATTGTTGGGGACCTGAGTGGCTGGACTAGACAAGGGGTCGCCCACGTAACACCTGGCTGCGGCAGATAGAGGGTCATTTCTGGAGGGTGGGACTGGACCGTGTGTCTGCCTGGGGGGTTGCAAACCGGGATCACAAGTTGTTTCATTGTGTAGTGGGTGCGGCAACGCACTGTACCAGTGCATGCTCCCCAATTTGACTTGACTTGACCCCTGTGGAAAAAACACAGACAAGAATTTCTAGTACAATTAATTTAATGGCTTTTGTAGATAGTACAAGTAATGAGAAATGCATATACTTAAATCAAGTGCATTATTCTACTTACCATATATACTCGAATATAAGCCGAGTTTTTCAGCACCCAAAATGTGCCCACTGCCCCTGCCAACCCGACAGAAAGCTGGAGTGTACACAGTGAGAGAGAGAGAGACACACACACACGCGAGTGAGAGAAAGAGATTCCATACTGTTTTTGTTGACCCTCTTCTCCACTTACAGAGCTAGTTTACTGTTTTTCTTTGAAATAAATACTCAAAAACATTTAACCTACTGATGCCTCAATTAAAGTACCATAATTTTATTGGTATTTATTTTGATTATTGAAACTTACCAGTAGCTGCTACATTTCCCACCCTAGGCTTATACTCGAGTCAATAAGTTTTTCTAGTTTTTCCAGTTTTTGTAGGTAAAATTAGGTACCTCGGCTTATATTTGGGTCGGCTTATACTCGAGTATATACGGCAGTTAATATTTTACTCCCTACTTTGATTTACATTTTCTACTTATTATTCAAGTAATCTGCTGTACATTATCTTTGAGTGAATTCAATTACATCTATGAATTGCAGTTTAAAAATACTTGGTGGATGTGTGTGACTGAATAAAAATCGGATAATAATATTAAAAGCGGAAGAAGAACATGTCCAGAGGGACCTAATAATAATATCAAAGCTTTTGAATTTTACCATGGGATTTTGAATTTCCTCATTGGATTAATAAAGTTCATCTAATCTAATCCGATTTATATACTGTTTTCTAATCCAGTGGATGGATTCTGAGGAGGAGGAGGTTGGCAGCATGCACTGATAGAGCGCATTGACGCATCCAGCACATGACGAACCACCTCAGAGTGCAGTCAGGTTGTGGTGTAAATGTTGTATGTGCATTTTCAAGATCACTTAACCCAATTCAGGGTTGGTGTGGGCCAGGGCATATGTTAGTTTAATCAGGTGCCAGGCAGAAGCCCACCCTGGATGGATTTAGCCTGTCCATCGCAGATGACACCAACCTCTCTGAAGGATATATAGAGTCACGTGTGTGTTTAGGAAGTGGATAGAATCCAGGAGCACTGAAATGAAGATAAACTGAGAGCTCCACACAGGGAGTATCTGTGTAGTGATACGATACTAGAACTCTGAAGGTGTGCAGTGTTCCACTTCTATATATTTCTATTTGCAAATTAAAATATAGTCTGGGATATTTACACTGGCTTACAATAATATAATGAGCTCATTTGTTGGAAATATGACTTTCTACAATTTATAATTCAACTTTTTCCTGTAATGTTAAAAGCACTGACATACTGTCCAGTTGTTCCTGCCTTGCACCCTGTGCTTGCTGGGACAGGCTTCAGCTTCCCCATGAAACTGATCAGGATAAAGCGGGTTTTGAAAACGGGTTGAGGGATGTTATAAACAGATTAGCTGGGAAAAATTCTAAAATGGCACATGGAATTGAAGTGAAAGCCATGATCTGAGTATGGGTGTCAACCTTGTTGCTATGGAAATGATATCATGTGATTTGCAGTGATATAATTTAGTGGTATTTTGCTTCACTCATCTTGTTGAGGCAGCTATTGCCATACAAAGTACAAGTGCTGCTTGAGAAAGCCAAAGAAAATGACTCCACCACCTAAGGGCTTTTTGAAATATGATGAACCAATTTTGATCAACAAGAAAAAAGAAAGCAAACTACGAAAGGTAAGACATTAGAGGAGAGAAGAAAAAGACCATTTTTCTCATCTGTTGGCTAATAAGAACAAAACACAAGTGAAGGTTTGGTTTAATCTAGCAGCACAAGTATTTCTTTGAGAAGAGGAGCATCAAGTGTTAGTAATACAACTGTGAAAAATACATGTTCTTAGTCACTGTGTGGCACACATTTAAAGAGACTACTGTTACCCAAGTGTTTGCTATATTTGTGAATGTATGTTGTTTTATTATACTGAATGTGATCAGTAACACTTAAGTTCAGGTACTGCAAAAATGCATCTAGTACTGCTTGACTTTTATGTAGCAATGCCTTAACAAAGGCTTCTTTTGGTGTTAGTTATGCTTATAAAGCATCAGTAACCATCAGAGATGGTTATTCATCTCTGTGGAGCCTGGCCTATTAGCAGCCTGTGATACGCTGGTAAAACTATTCATGAATATGAAGGACTTACAGGTCTTAAACTGAAGTATGCAATATCCAGAGAAATATGCCTCATTTAATCCACTTGTGACCATTCCAAAGTGATGTTATTTTAGTAGGCCGCATTGCACAGCTTTTGTATGTATGATTATTGCCAAAAATGCCTTGTTACTTAACAGTGTATGAGTAATAGATGGCATTTTTGCAGTACGTAAACTAAAATTGTTACCATATGATCAAATCCCACAACCATCTATGTGTAAATTTCTAGTCAAATAAATTGGTCTTGTACCTCAATGCCATGTGCTTCATTATTAGAATTGGCATTTTGACCAACACATTTGCTGAGCTTTTCTGCAGTATTTCCCAAGACACTTGAACTGTGGGAAATAAAGCTAAGGAAATGCAAATGTACTAAAGGAGGTTTATTACAATGTGATTCTTTGAAGGAATGTGCACTACCATACAACTTGTGGCTCAGTGTGTAGTTCAGCTGCCTCATTGTTTTAGATAGTTTGTTGTTTTATTCGACTATCTTGTTACGTTAGTTCTCATTATATTTCGGTATCTCTTGTTTACTTGTAGCTCTAAAAGCAATGTAACATTAAGCAAACTGAGAGTTGCAATCTACTTTCTTAGCGGAGCACCAAACTGTTTCTTCTTTACTTTCCTGTTTAGCTAAGGCAGATGGTTTGTATCCTAGTAGGAACGAATTCCACCGACTTCCAGGTGGGGCCGGCTAAATTCAGGTGTGGATTTTCTTTTATTCTGTGAAGACAAACAAAAAAGGTTTCTCTGTTTCATTATGATTTATTGTTTCATTTTAATAATTCAAGATGTTTTGGCTACCTTAATATATGTGATGCCAACAAAAACCCAATTCCCGGTGTCATCAGTGCCAACTTCAGGAAGCATCTGAAATTAAAACATAAACTTGTCAAAGCTGAGCACCGTCTATATTTAATTCAGCAATTAATTAGCCTTGCAGTTTATACTATTTCACATTCATGATTGTTCTTTGGTTTCATAAAATGGGCAATAACACAGAGTTAACGTTCAAGTAGCTGGAGTGTTAGGGATTGGCTCACATGTAAATCAAAGTGCTCCTTCTGCAAGTTCAGTTTCAGAGCCATCACACTTATACTTTTTTTACATAATTAGACATGTTCATTTTTACCGAATCCTCTACTAAAACCGTAACTTACCCCCAAAAAAGCAATTCTAATACCTTCGTTTTATTGGACACTGCACACACGGTGCCCAGACCTGAACCCAAGGTTATTTCACAGAGTAGTGTGCATTGGGGTAGAGTCAGGAGCACTATGCTGTCCTCTTTGTTAGACGTACACACCTTGTGTACACAAGGGAGCACATTCTGCAGTATACAGAATTTCACATGAAAATGACAGCCAGATTTGTAAAGCAAAAGTATCCCAAAATCCTTTACATTTTGAAAAGCAACGATTACTGAAACAATTAGTAAGAAACCACACCATTAGCGAATATACTGTATTTTCATTATATTTGTAACATTTTTCTCCACATGCAAAAGCAAGGGAAAGTGTATTCTGGTGCACAGTATGGAAAGGGAGGCACAGTTAGACAGCACTCATCTGCAAGTATTTCGGGAGGTGTTTCTTCACTGCTAAAAATCCATTGACCTGGGTATGTGACGCAGTCTCCAAAAGGATTCTAGCAAATAATCAGCTGATGAATTTGGGAAAAGTGAATACAGATAGTGTTACCTCAGTGAACCCAAATGAGTAGTGTGAGGAAGAACCAGTGGCACGAATGTGCAGGCAGGCAGTGTTCAAGCCAAATAAAGCTCATTAAAAGGAGCTGTCAAAGATCAGAGCAGCGATGGATGTCGGCCAAGGAAGAGGGGCAGTGGTTTCTGGCCATGGAAATAACCCTTGGAGATTATTCCTCGCTTTCCACTTGAAAAAAAATTTTAAAAACTAAAAAAAAAAAAACTTGTTTTAGTGAGTTTCGCACCTGCAAAATCACATTAAAAACAAATTTTGAGGACAATTTCGCAAAATTGTATGCATAATGAAACTTGGATATTTCACTTGCCACTACTGAGCAGCAGTGTTGATTAGCAAAATCCACAAAAGTATCTTTAACAGTGAAAATGCTGTGTTTGCTGTTGACCTTGTTCACTGAATATTTTCTGGAAATTTACCTTGCAGCCATCCTAGATGAAATTTTTATCCCAGCACCCCATGATAGTTTGCAAGACCAGAGTGACACAGGGCTATAACAGCCAAAACTGGATAGGGCAGCCCCCTGAATATATTATGCTGATTCTAGTAGTGAGCAGAAAATTAGTGGAAAGTGTACAAATTGAACATTTAAACACAAAATGCACACAAAGAATGAAACTTGAAATGTGTAGGTGTATTTGTGTCTTAAAGGTAATGATTCTGTGTATGGACTTGTATGTGACTTGTGTGTAATACAAAGCCTACCCTTTTAATGGTGTCACCCAGAGTGCAGTACAGTTAACAGGGAGTGAAGAATCCACATGCATATTGTGCATTTGGTAGAAGTACCTGCTCACAAATCTGTCTGGGGCAATCCTTAGTGAAGTTATGCTCCCTGTCTGTAAGAGATTTTACTGTTCTGATATTTAATTCTATTAATGTTATCTCAGGGGACATGGTGACAAAGTGCTGAGCACTGCTGCCTCAAAGCTCAGGTCACACTTCTGGCCACAATAATCGATTTAACACTTAAAAGACCATTGCACCATGAAACTCCAATCAAAATTTGTTCAGTTCCACTTTCCATTAATTTCAAAGTATTACACTGAGTTTGGCGAAATTCCCAAAAATTTCTGTGATTTCATGGAACTTAAGTCAAAGTGAATTCAGCAGGGTTCTTCTAACTTTCAATATATTAGAAGGGCATGGAGTGTATGTTTTTTAATTGGAAGAAATATTTACTTTCTCTTTAAAAGGGTGGCGTGAATATGCAGGCAGGCAGTGCACAAGGCTGATGAGAGCGTGTGGAGCCACATGGACGGAGTCGTAAGCTGTGCTGAAGAGCGGCCGAAGAATAAGACAGTGTTTTGGCTGCAATCCTTAGGGAATGATATTTCATTTATTACATTGCCAAAATCTATTGTTAATGAGTTTTGCATTTCACTAATGCAAAATCAGATGTAAAACAATTTTTAGGAGCAATTTTGTGAAAACTGTATGTGAAACAAAACAATGTTGTTTTGCTCATCACTAATTTTGACTAATGTTATAAATCAAAAGCTAAGTTTCAGTGGATTCATTTGAATTCTATAGACGTGAACTTGCTTGTTTGCATTTGATATTCCTGGTATGTTAGAAAATAAGTTTAGAACATTAGAAACATTTTGATGAGAACTAACCATTCAGCCTAACAAAGCTCTCCAATCCTCTATACTTAATTTCTCCAAAATAACATCAATTTGAGCTTGAAGGTTCCTAAAGAAATTTTAAAAAGTATCTGTAGGATGGGGATTTTAAAAAAAGCCATGAATAAATATGTAGCAGAATCAAATTAAAAAAAAAAAACATTTAAACACAAACATACAGCATGTATCCAACAGAATGAATAACAACCATACAATACAAGTAACTGAGCAAAGAACAGTCAATAAAATTGAATCAGTAGTGGTGGTGTTGACATGGCCACTGCAGCCTTTCTTAAACAATTATAAAAAATAACATGGTTAATTGTCTTTCTTCCACTATTGTGTTTTATTTGTTTATGGTTTAAGTGAAATGTACTTCACACTTTGTCACCAAGCTGATAAAATAATACAACATTACCAAAAGTTGCTTTATTCACTTCTGGACCTCTGGGTGTAACGCCCCGTGCACTGGCACCTCTACACACACTTGGGTTATGGGCGTCTGTAACATAATCAAATGGATCAGTGGTGTATTTGGAGGTACAGAAACAAAAATATTCAAAAGGAAACAAATCTATTAAAGTGCCAGTAAGAAAACAAAAAAAAAATCCATAAACAAACAATAAAAAAAAATAAGTAAAGGTGGATCTGTACAGTACTTACATGACTCAAAAAAAAGGTGATGAAAAAAGGTAAAATAACAAGAACATACAATTAGAAAACTTTTCTTCTTCCTCCTTATCCCAGGACAAAAATCAAGAGATAGAAAAACAGTCATCAAAATCAAAAGTGGAAAAAAAAACAACACAAGCACAAAATACAGAGAAGTCATTGAAAAAAAGTAAAATAATGCTCTATATGTGTGAAAGTAAGAGAAGATTGCTCTATCACAGTCACTCAGCTACCTTCTCTCATCAAAAGACGACCCCTTGCTGGGCATTTCTCAGTTTTATTATTATTATTATTAAATTATTATTACAATTATTAACTCCAGCCTGACACCAACCTGTCAGTGACACCTGCTTGTGACCTTCCACCTCCGTTAGCTTCAATCTAGGCAGAAGTCTCCCTATATTTCGGGCTTCTCATTTGTACGCACGCACACGTGCATGGCTACTGGCACACACACTCTCTCATGTGCACACACCTTCAACTTCAGGCAGCTTCCTGAAGCTGCTTTAATGTTTTTTTATTTTCCTCTTCCTTCGGGACTTACAATTTTATGGCTACTCTGCATGACTGGCTTACGTGCCTCACTTTTCAGCTGGTTACTCTGCTGCGACTCCTGCAGCCACATGGACATGGCATGAAGTAACACTGGGATGTCACCGTGCCGGTGCTCGTGTATTATTGTTAATGACAGCCTTCCTCACACAAGTCAAACCTGCCAACAATGTTTCCACCCGTGGCATGACACAATACCATCACAGCCGTTTGCTCCTGAAGCCTTCTCACCTACCCTGCAGGTAAGTGCTCTAAAAATCAAACAATTAACGTAAGCAAAGATCAAACTGCTTTAGTTAGTTATTAGTATCCCAAAGTCCTGTGATACACCCTATCACACTGGGCTGGAGCCTATTACACAAACCCCGGACACTTTCTTACAGTAGTCTAACACAGGGCCCAGTCACACATAACAACACTGTGCTAATTTGGTGTTTATAGTATTTGTGTTGTGCGAGCTTAAAGCCCATTTTGGCAGAGCTGGGTTTATTATGCTTAGCTCCAACTGTTTTCTATATAATTGCTACGCTCACATCACAAAAAAGCCACATTTGTCTGCATGTTTTTTCTTTATCTTTCTAGGCTCATCGATTTAAGGGCATCTCTCAATTCCTTCCCATAGCTGGTACAATACCAGCCCCTCCACCATCTCCAGAAAATGTCCATAGACAAGAGAACAAAGCTCTGGACAAAATGTTTCCCCCCAGGTAGTTGTGAGAGCTGTGATCATAATAGCCATAACACTGAATTTCTATTCTTCACTTCCCGGAAACTGCCTTATAGCCATGTGTGCACTGATTTTTTCATTTGATTTCAGAGAATGGATGGAGAACAATAAGCAGTGGGTACAGTATGTCTCAGCATCTCCTAGCGGCCGCCTGGATGTCATCCACCTACTGGAAGATCTCCAATTGAAACTGGTGGAGAGAAATGCTCATGAGCTCGGTCTCTGTCCTGTCAGACAGGAACTCTACAAGGACTGCTTTGGTAACCTTTACTTTTTCAATGCACGTCATTATCGGTCATAAGTTTTAGTACACCTGGGTTTTTCTTCAAATTTAATCAGTTGAAAGGAAATGAATTACCTCAAATGGTGAAAAGGTAAACAGTAAACTGCCCGAGGTTTAAATGTAATGTTTAGGTTAGCAAAAAATGAATAAAAATGGAAATTTTAGAATATTATAAATGGGCCTTCCTCAGGGAACAACTAATAAATTACAACCTACAGATGTTCTGAAGCAATTAAAGTAAATTAAGCCTTGCAGTTTGAAGCAGACAATTTGCACAGGTGTCCCAAATTCTGCTGATTCCTTAAAAACCCTCAGTCTGTCTTAAAGCAGAGTTGGAACAGACTGTGTTACTGCACCTTCTGAAGTACTACTTGGGCAAATATTACAGTGATAATGGCAAGAAAACAGCAATTAAGAAATGAAATGAGTGGAGCATTATTACCCTTGGAAGTGTAAGCCCCTCATTTAGAGAAATTGCAAAAAAAAAAAAAGTGTCAGTGAGTACGGTGTCCTACACAATCCAAAGGCATCTTACTCAAAGACACTTTTTTTTTGTAATTTCCCTAAATGAAAGGCCTAAGAGTTATCATACGCCATCTCATTTCATTCGTTAATTGCTGTTTTCTTGCCATTATCACTGGAATTTACAACTTTCTACAGTGTAAAATCGTCCAAGTAGTACTTCAGATGGTGTAGTAACAGTCTGTTCCAACATTACTTTACGACAAACAGAAGGTTTTTAAGGAATCAACAGAAGTTGGGACACCTCTGCAAATTGTTTGCAAGGTTTAGTTTACTTTAATTGCTGCAGGACATCTGTAAATTTGTAACCTAATAGTTGTTCCCTGGGCGGCACGGTGGCGCAGTGGGTAGCGCTGCTGCCTCGCAGTTGGGAGACCTGGGGACCTGGGTTCGCTTCCCGGGTCCTCCCTGCGTGGAGTTTGCATGTTGTCTGCGTGGGTTTTCTCCGGGCGCTCCGGTTTCCTCCCACACTCCAAAGACATGCAGGGTAGGTGGATTGGCGATTCTAAATTGGCCCTAGTGTGTGCTTGGTGTGTGGGTGTGTTTGTGTGTGTCCTGCGGTGGGTTGGCACCCTGCCCGGGATTGTTTCCTGCCTTGTGCCCTGTGTTGGCTGGGATTGGCTCCAGCAGACCTCCGTGACCCTGTGTTCGGATTCAGCGGGTTGGAAAATGGATGGATGGATAGTTGTTCCCTGAAGAAGGCCCATTTATAATATTCTGATATTTCCTTTTTCAGTTTTTACTAACCTACACTATTAATTTAAACCTCTTGCCAGTGTACTGCTTACCTTTTCACCATTTTAGGTCACTCATTACATTTCAATTGATTAAAGTTGAAGAAAAACTCTAAATACTGAGGTATTCTAAAACTTTGACCAGCTGTGTATATTAATACATGTTTATGCAAGTGAGTTCTGCTAAGTTTTTTATTCTGTTTTATTACAGATGAAATTATCCGACAGGTCACAGTAGGCTGTGCTGAGAGAGGACAGCTTTTGATGAGAGTGAGGGAGGAGTGTGAAAAGATTATCGCAACATACCAGACGCTGTACGAAAGCAGCATGGCATACTGCATGAGAAAAGCCCTGCAAGCTGAGCAGGACAGAATTGACTTGGCCAAGAAGGTAACTTGGAGGCCACACAAAAGTGCATCTGTCTAATTTATTCATTTGTGCCTTTTTCGTCCCTTAAATTGTTAGGCAAGGCAATTCTTAAAATATGCAAGATACAGATTTTCATAAACAATTATTCATTAGTAATCACATTCTAAAATCATCTCATTCTTTGAATGTTCTGTCTGTTTGACACACAGTACTGTTACAATGTGCTGATGACACAATAGCATAACTATTGGAGTTTCCAATAAAAACAAAGGCTGAAAAGCAGATAAGATTGAAATACCTTTGATACCTTTAGTGCCCCAAAGCAGAGCCCCCAGTCCTCCTTAGCTCTGTGAGGCATTCCTGTGGGCTCCATCTCTGGCTCCTCCTTTCACATGTTGCCTCTCTCTGACTCCGCCCACTCGATCACGGTATTAGGAACTACTAGGCAGCATATAGCAGCCACCTGGTTAGGAGGTCTGAGGAAATAAAAGGAGAGCATATCCGCAGTCTGGGCTTTTGACAGTGTAGTGGCCAATCACGGCTCTTGTTGCAGTTACTGTTATAACTTTATTCTCAACACTTTTGGAATTTCCTGTTTTGCTTTTCAATCTAATTTTCAAGCTTGCCTTGACTTAAAAACATTGCAGCGTATTATAATTATACATTTCCAACTATTGTTCTACTCATTATTGACAATGTCCATATCACTCATATTGGGGTGTGTCCCGACAGACTTAAAAATCATTTTATTTTGAAATCACCATATTATTACTGTATTACAAAAACTGCCATTGTGTATGGTTTCATGAATTCACATCACCAAATTATTTACTTCTGCCAGGCAAGATTGCCTGCATTGGGTGCCATTCTTCTCTCTTGGCTTTCAGCATATACAGCACTGTGGTGTGCGCAAGATAGTACAAATTTCTTTCATAAATTTGAATCCACATGGATCAATGTAGGATCATGAGAAAATTTTGTATAAATTGCTCTAAACTGCTAAAATAATCCAATTATTAATTTGAAGATTTTTCTTAATTAAAGCACATACGAATGTAACCTAATGACAGTATCATGTACCTGGCAGAGCTCAGCACAAGGTTAGTAGCCAGCCCTGGAGAGGGTGTCAGTTCATCACAAGGTTCAATCACACACATACATACATGTGTACATGCACACACTCACACACTTGGAATTGCCAGATAACATAACCAGGATGTGTTTGGAGATTCGGCAGAAAAATCTATGCATACCTACCTTCTTTCTACCTTCAGTGTTACAGGGAGCCTCCCATGTCCGTTTCATACTGTTACTTATTTGTTCCCATGGCTAATGTAAATCTCTCACTTGTGTCTCACACTTTCTGCCAAATAACTGATAACTAATAAGTGCCAAAGATGTCGGAAATTAGACAGCCCCAGGTGAAGCCCACTACTACTTTCAAACCCATGTGGCCTGTCCCAATTTGGGCAATTACAGTTAGGTCCATAAATATTTGGACAGAGACAACTTTTTTCTAATTTTGGTTCTGTACATTACCACAATGAATTTTAAATGAAACAATTCAGATGCAGATGAAGTGCAGACTTTCAGCTTTAATTCAGTGGGGTGAACAAAACGATTGCATAAAAATGTGAGGCAACTAAAGTATTTTTTGAACACAATCCCTTCATTTCAGGGGCTCAAAAGTAATTGGACAAATTAAATAACTGGAAATAAAATGTTCATTTCTAATACTTGGTTGAAAACCCTTTGCTGGCAATGACGGCTTGAAGTCTTGAACTCATGGGCATCACCAGATGCTGGGTTTCCTCCTTTTTAATGCCCTGCCAGGCCTTTACTGCAGTGGCTTTCAGTTGCTGTTTGTTTGTGGGCCTTTCTGTCAAAAGTTTAGTCTTCAACAAGTGAAATGCATGATCAATTGGGTTAAGATCAGGTGATTGACTTGGCCATTCAAGAATTTTCCACTTCTTTGCTTTAATAAACTCCTGGGTTGCTTTGGCTGTATGTTTTGGGTCGTTGTCCATCTGTATCATGAAACGTCACCCAATTAATTTGACTGCATTTAGCTGGATTTGAGCAGACAGTATGTCTCTGAACACCTCAGAATTCATTCGGCTGCTTCTGTCCTGTGTCACATCATCAATAAACACTAGTGTCCCAGTGCCACTGGCAGCCATGCACGCCCAAGCCATCAAACTGCCTCCACCGTGTTTTACAGATGATGTGGTATGCTTTGGATAATGAGCTGTTCCACGCCTTCTCCATACTTTTTTCTTGTCATCATTCTGGTAGAGGTTGATCTTGGTTTCATCTGTCCAAAGAATGTTTTTCCAGAACTGTGCTGGCTTTTTTAGATGTTCTTTAGCAAAGTCCAATCTAGCCTTTCTATTCTTGAGGCTTATGAGTGGCTTGCACCTTGCAGTGCACCCTCTGTATTTACTTTCATGCAGTCTTCTCTTTATGGTAGACTTGGATATCGATACGCCTACCCCCTGGAGAGTGTTGTTCACTTGGTTGGCTGTTGTGAAGGGGTTTCTCTTCACCATGGAAATGATTCTGCGATCATCCACCACTGTTGTCTTCCGTGGACGTCCAGGTCTTTTTGCGTTGCTGAGTTCACCAGTGCTTGCTTTCTTTCTCAGGATGTACCAAACTGTAGATTTTGCCACTCGTAATATTGTAGCAATTTCTCGGATGGGTTTTTTCTGTTTTCGCAGCTTAAGGATGGCTTCTTTCACCTGCATGGAGAGCTCCTTTGACCACATGTTGTCTGTTCACAGCAAAATCTTCCACATGCAAGCACCACACCTCAAATCAACTGCAGGCCTTTTATCTGTTTAATTGATACTGACATAACGACGGTCTTGCCCACACCTGCCCATGAAATAGCCTTTGAGTCAATTGTCCAATTACTTTTGAGCCCCTGAAATTAAGGGATTGTATTAAAAAAATGCTTTAGTTGCCTCACATTTTTATGCAATCATTTTGTTCACCCCACTGAATTAAAGCTGAAAGTCTGCACTTCAACTGCATCTGAGTTGTTTCATTTAAAATTCATTGTGGTAATGTACAGAACCAAAATTAGAAAAAAGTGGTCTCTGTCCAAATATTTATGGACCTAACGGTATTGGTTAGTCCCTGTCCAGTAAGAACCACTGCATGTCAGCTTTGATTGAATCTTGTAACACATAGAGGAAGAAAAAGGGATAGAGCTTTAATTTAGAAAATGAAAAAGGGTGAAAAAGAATTAACGGAATGGTGAGCTAGTTATTTCTGCTGCCAAACAGACCCTGAGCCCAGGGTTCAAATCCTGTCAAATTCTACATGTTGTTTTATACCGTGTACACCAATTATCCTCCTGCTTCCTAAAAATGTGGGTGTTAGGATAATTGGCATCTCTACCCTCACCCAATTATATGTACAGACTGACACATCATCTAGGGTCAGGTCCAGGAAATAAATGGGTGGACAATATGACATTCATTGTATATCTGGGGCTTTAATTTACCATGATCAGATATAAAAATAATAAACTTTTTATGATCAAAGAAATGAAAGTAATTTATAGAAATTATTTCTACCTTATACAAAGTTTAAAATAATGAAAATGTCAACTTTGGAACAATGATAAGCATGAGGGCAAAACTATCATATCACTTCTTCAGGTTTTAGCATACACAATTAAGCAAGATAACATGCTAATAATAAAGTATTGGGGAATTAGATGTTATTTATATTTATTACTTATTTCAGATTTCTGAACTGGAATCTGACAAGAGGGATCTTGAGAGACTGTTGAATGAGCAGAGAGCAGCTTTTGAAGCCCTTGAAAAGTCGGAGACTGACCGACGCCACACAGATGAAAAGAAGCACAGTGAAGAAATTGACTTTTTCAAACAAACTATCAAGCAGCTCAAGGTTAGTATAACTAGAAATGTTATTACTAGATATGATGACATTTAAGAATGAACAGCCCAAAAGATTTCAATTCATTAAAAAATGAACAACACAGACTAAATCTGTCCAAAATTTCAGAAAACTCTTCATTTTGCAAATCTGGCTACTTATTTAGTGTACACTACACGGATATGTATGTTAGTAAATGTTTGTCATTCTTTACTAGAGACATGACAAAATCAGCTTTATCAAAACGTAAGTATACTATTTACAGCAAGTCAGACAAAGGTGACTACAAAGGTAGCAGTCACATTTTAGGGTTATCAGAGAAATTTCAAGCATTCCCAAAGATAAAAGTTTTCAGTTCTTCCACCCACTCATTTTTTAGAGTGGCACATCTGCACAGATATTGGGAATCCTTGATTTGGCAGAAGTGAAGGCATCTTGCATAATTTCTTAGCCCTTCCTTGGTATAATTCTATAAGGCAGATCAGTTATAATGAGTATGACAGCCTTCCTGCAATCATCATCACCTACATCATCTTTGTAGCCTACAAGACATGACATGACATGTTAAGCTATCCACCCAGTGTTACAAAGACCGATGATTCAGTCTTGACTAAACACACTCAACTGTTTGTATGGTTAAGGAATAAGCACTTTTCAGAGTTGAAGCTAACAAATATCCTGAGGTCAGCAAGATCTAGCACTGTCCACTTCTTGTTTCTTTAATGGCAACCTTGATTTTCTTAACTCTGCTTACATTTGCATGGGCAATAGACATACAATTCTACTCAATTATACCAATCACACATGGCAGCTTTAATGCAAAGTCTAGTAATACTTCTGAGCACAACTATTTTTTGCTTTACACCCTTTTTCTAATTTAACTATTTGTATTCTTGAGTCTCTAACTTCTTTGGAATGCTCTTTTGGCTTTATTTTCACAGCTGGCTTTCAGATCACAACTTTAATACTATTTCTACTACTACTCTTTATTATTACTAAGGCCTAATCCCTTAACTGTGAGGTTTTTATCCAGAAGATGTGATAGTTATTTAATGATTCACTAGTGAAGGCCAATTATATGGCAATTAAATCCTAATTATTATATTGTTTGACACCTGTGTACATTTAGAGCTCCTGCAACACAGGGTCTAAATACCACTAAAACAGCTACATAAACCAATGTCACATCAGTTTTAATGCTCTGAAATAAAAATACTGAAATGCACAATAAAACTAGAGGTATAGTCACGAGTGCAAACACTGTTGCATGTGTATGGTAACACTGAAAATTTGTACTAATAGTTATTTCATTACACTGTCTCTGCAAATTTAATACACAGTTTTAACTAAATATTTAAGAAGTATGTTATTCTAGACTTATAGAAACTACAATTCTAACATACCTCTTTCTTAAATAGCCATGTCAGCAGAGAACTGGTTCCCAAGTTCAGTCCTGGGGGTTCTGTATGGCTGCAGGTTTTTATTCGAACAAATTTCACACTCATTACATTGTTCTTACTTTTACATCATCTCATTTTTAGTTAGCTGTCCCATTTTTATTCTTTTATTCTAAGAAAATCCAAATGCTGATAACACTAAATGGTAAAGTGGAGCAATTACTTCAGTGCCATATTCACTTGTATGCTCATTTGTAAAATATGTTTCTTAATGAGTTGATAAGAGGTAATGGTAGTGAAGTAATTGCTCCCCTTTAGCTTTCAGTGTTGCTTACACCAGTGTATGCACTGCTCATTTCTAAACATTAGTAACTAAACATTAGTAATTGGATAAAAATAGGGGAGCAAACTCTACAGAGAAAGGTACATTAAAGAGAAAATGACAATGGAAACAAACATTTAAAGCTGCGGTTTTAATAATGCACTGATTGTGGAACTAGTTGAAATAGAAAGCTGCAGCTGCTAGGGTCCACAAGGATGGAACTTAAAAGCCATGTAGAAGTAATTAATGCTACATATTTTTGAGCCATGCGCAGTCCAACAAAGCAGTGTGAGTCAGTATCTACTGGCTTCATTTCACTGTTCATTAACCAGATCCGCAAATCCACAAGATGTCTCAAACCTCGGGGTTAGAGGTTGCCCATTTTGGCTTCTTGGTGATATTTTTAAGATTTTGTATGTAAACAATTTACACAAAAGATGTGGTGGAAGATTACCTTGTTTCACAGGAGTGAGTGTTTACTTGATGTATTAATTTTTGTGTTGGTACATGTTATCAGGCATGTTTGGATAAATTTCTAAGGCACTTACCACAGACTAAGAATGCATTATCCTTATAATTTATTTGGTCCTTCTTTCCTTCATACTGTCTTTTTGCATCACAGCACTACACTCTCCCTGTAACTAGATTATTGTGTTGTTTTTGAGTATATGAAAGATTTTGTGCCTGGATTTCAGCTCTAATCTTGTTTACTAGTTGTATATGTATATGCAGGTTCAAATCCTATTACTGCGAGAACGGATCCTACTGCATTGGGTCCTAAGGCAAGGCCCTTAACCTGAAAATGACTCCATGGGTGCTGTATAATGGCTGACCCTGCGCTTTGACCCCCAAATATATATATATATATATATATATATATATATATATATGTACACACACACAAACTGCATAAACAGTGTCACAGTCACAATGTTTTACTAATTACTGGTTGTATTTGCTAAACACTACAGTCAGCAATCCCACTCATTTGTTTTGTTGTTAAAAGCTAGTAGCCCATCATTCATCTCCAAGTCATTAAATATTATCTGGGACTTATGGAATTTATTAATCTTTTAATAGTTGAAGACATAAGAAAATAAAACGTAACTACACTTATATTTTTATCCTTCCATTAAAAGTCACACTTGCTGTTCTTAATATACTTAATTTATTCCCTGGCCATTCTGTAATTGCCATTTAAGGTTAATCATTTTAATAATAATTGATATTTTAAAATGAAGCTGTTTTCTTTACTAAAATATTTATATGAATGTAGATTATTTTTGGAGAGAACAATTCCTATTAGATAAGGTGAAAATGTCAGACATGTTTATAAATTCAACAGAAACCTGCTCACAATTGCAGTTGTAGTCTTTACTCATCCCGCTAAGGGTTCTCTTATCAGAATTTCTATTTGGGAAAGGTGTATTAAAATAACTTGCTTTGGCTTTCTAAAGCTTTTAGTCTTTGCCCATTATGTGCAAGATGTATTTTTTGCCTTCTCCTTTCATATTCTTCCATGTCCATATTTACAATGCCTCTTAATGCTGAATTCTGTATTACTGTTTTAAGGGTCACTATCTTGTCTATCTATTCATATGATTAATTTATAGCTGACTTCTCTTGCTGAGTGGAATTTTGGCTACGTGTATCTAGTCTAAGGTTAAATTTGTACCTTACATTTTCTGATATAGATGAACCTAAACAGCAAGATTGCATCTACTGTCAGGTTAAGCTCATTTACTACAATTAAACAATAAGATGTTTAAAACAAATAAAATTACATTAAATATAACATAATGAAAAGCAACAAAAATAACTGTTCTTCTAAATGTTTATAGTTCAAATATTATCTTTATTTTTATGCTTATAAAATATTGTAAATAAATAAATACATTTACATTTTTCAGGGACAGCTGGAAGGTTTTTCTGGTCCCAAGAAGACAAAATGATATCTATCAAGACTTAGGACTTCTTGCAAATGGAACATTATATTTTATAAATTAACATATTGCCAAATCCCAAACACAAACCACATACCCATCCACTTTACAAGACTATGGTAGATAGTTGTTCCAAAATATTCCTCACTATACATCATAATTGCTAATACATTCTAGTAAAATGGAAAATAAATAAGCAGTAATCCTGAAAATAAAGAATATGTTGCTAAACAATTGCAGTGAGACCTTGCTCTAATTTAATCTCTTTATAACAAAATCAAAAAGTGAAACAGGGTGAAAAAAAAGTGAACAAACAAATGTTTCAGACTATGTTAGAAGGGAAGAAAAATTGCCTGCCTTATGCCCATCATTACCAGGATTTAGCATTTCACCCAGTACTAGAAGTAATGGGTTGCAAAAAGAAAGGGTGAATGGATTTTCCAACTTGTTCATTATTTTTTGTAAATTATGATTTTTATTTTTTATTTAGTTGAGGACAGAATGTGCACTTACTGGGTGTGTAAATCCTGTACTTTCGCATTAATGTAATCATTATGTCTGAAGTGATGATGCTGTACTTCCATGATCTGATTTCTAGCACTGAAAAAGCAAACCTAAGTCACTGTATGTGGTAAGGAAATTAGCAGTTTCACTTTTATTGGCTACCTCAGATAGCACTGATTTAAGCTTGAACCCACTAGATTCTTGAGCATATAAAAAAAGTGTGGAAACATTTTAAAGAACTCTTGTAAATCCCATCTTCTACTTGAACCTACTCAATCCTGCCATGGCCATGACTGCACAGTTGTTTCTTTATTTTAATTTAACAATTCTCAGTGTTGATAACAAAACATTTACTAAAACTGAAAATGCAGAAAAAGAAATAATCTGGTTTAAACTTTTGTGGTAAAATACTTTTTTCAACAAAAGTGAAAACACTTTCAGTTTTTTCATGAAACAAAGAAATGAATTTCCTAACGCAGACAAGTCTACCTACTCATGGAGTACCTTAAAATACATGGTTCCAAAGACAAAATTTTTTTTCTTCTTCAAAATATAATTTTCATATAGAAGTATAATAAAAAAACTTTTCTTACCAGCTGCTAAATTTCTGGTTCTATCAACTCTTTATTCTTTTGCTACCTTCACAGTCTCCTTTAAAGGATTACCTCAAATAACCTATGTTATATAATGTGATGTCACTTGCCTCTTACTCTGACAAAGGCTTGATGACTCTAACTGCTGTTTGAGAGAACAATTTGTTATTTTGTGATTAATATCTTACACAAATAAGATCAGGACATTAGAATTCTAATCTAAAGCAGGAGCGAATACTTTTATTGAAACAAAACTGCCCCTCAAAAAGCTCTGAAAGAGAAAACAGAAAGACTAACTTAATGGTTGGTATATGATCCACTATGGAATCTGATAAAGCCACAGGTCGCAACATGCTATTGATTGGAATTCCCATTTTATATCAAACAAAACATTTCATTTTTACATTTTATAATAGATCAAAATATAAATATTCTAAGACTGGGTAATACTAATATATTCCAAGAATTAACCTCTCAAGCACAGATTCAACACAAAGCTCATCAGAAAATACACTCCATCATAGAGATACACTGTATCAGCTACATTTTCTGGCTCTCGCACAGCTTGAAAGAGATATGAAGTCTCTGTTGTTTGATGTTTCATTTGGTATGGTATTATTTCTTCATGGTCTACCCTTCCATAATATTTTTACCTCATTCTGTGACTGCTTGTTTGAGAAGATTGATAAAACCTGAGGAAGAAGTGTGGAAAAAGTGAGACAAGCAAAGTTCACACTTTAAGAAACTTCACAAAATACAGTAATAAAACAGAATTACTGGTTTTGTAACACTAGAGACTGAGAGACAAAAAGCTTATCTCTGGCAGCAAGTAAAATTGAATATTAAACACATGCATAGATGCAAATGTACAAAAAGGCAGCTCTTGTTCAGTATCCCATAATATTTTATTGTGATAAAATAAAAAGGCTACTAGTCAAAAATTCTTCTGTAAAACAGTATTAATTCAATTAAGGTGTGAAATTCAATTATAATTACAAGTAATTCCAAACACTCAATAACCAAAATTAAAAACTTTAAAATGAATATGACGTACAGTAGAAGAGTATCCAGTATTTAGCTCTAAAAGAACATAAGCAAACATGACTTGTAAGAGGAGAGCACTAAACCATTAGAAATCACAGTTGTGTAGTTATTTACAACAAAAAGCAACACAAAAAAGTTTTTCATATTAAAAATTTTATTGTTAAATTGCATTATAATTTAGAGCATTTTATGGTCTGTTGTAACCCGATTTCAACAAGTGACAAACCACCTTAAAAAGTGTATTTTATAACCAAAAATGAACACATAATTACGAGGTGATAAACTGTTAATCAGAGAAACTACGTAAGAAAACACACACACATTGTGTGCAAATATCTATAAAGCATTTCACATCTTTTGTACTTGCTCCATGCTTTAATGTTTTTGACATAGTATTATTCTCTACAAACCTATTGTATCAACACAGAGACTATTAAAGTGTCCTTGTCTCTCTAGATATTTTCTTTAATATTTACATTTCTGTGATATATTACACCTGGTGTGCTATCTGTGTTATTTTCTTCAACATTTCTTCAGACTGTAACTGTTCCAGAGTAAGCAAGGAGAGGCCCAACTGATCCTCCTAAAACACAGAACAATATGCATGTTAATCTTTTGTTTTACAATGTATAGCATTCTTTTTGAAAGCAACCACACCAAACAAAGCACTGCAGATGTTGTAGAGGGTGGTAAGTATTTTACCGGCACACAGCTGTCTTCTGTTCAGGACATATATAAAACACTCATTACCTTAGAAAGGCAAACAATTTAATTAAAGACCTCAGCCATCTTTAGAGATGCTTTTCCCATTCCTTTTTTCTGGCAAACAAAATGGCAGTTGAACTAGTGAGTTTGGGAAATATTTCTATCTACTCTTTGTAAGTTTAGTGAGCAACTAATTTTAATAAACACTGTAACTTAAAAATGTGTATATAAAGAAATATTAGCCATAAAGTTGTGGGATCTCCTACATGTCAGCCACTTTAATGTGTAATCGTCATACCTCAAGGTAATAAAATTCTTTAAAGGTTTTGGCCTTGCTAATGCAATTAGGCTTTCCCCCAGCTATGGAATTTCTTGTCTTTTTGCTCAGTCTCGATTGTGGCATCTTCACCTCTCTCTAAGAAGAAGCTTTTGAATTTTATTAAGTCTGAGAAGACTGTATCAGGATTGGGTTTTACTGGAAGTTAGTTAAGTTTTCTTTGGCGTTTTATTTGTTGCAGAAACACTCTAAAACGGTTTCTACTTCTACAATAAAAAATAGTGCTCTTAAAGAGAACTGTTTATTAATTTGATTTATGTAACTCATAACCGAAAATGCAACAATACTGTATATATACGTTGCATTCTATATACTTTTGTGTGTCTTTGTTAGTACTTTATTACTTTCACTGTCCTGAAACAGGCACGTAAGACTTTAACTTCATTAAAATTCAAAAACCATTCACTTAAAAGCATTTAAAAAAATAAATTTTAATTACACATTTCTTTTTGAACCACAAATAAACTTTGAAAGGTTCTTAACAGATAGAAATACAAATTCAATCAAGTACATTATTTATGTAAAGTTTACTGTATTTTTTGTGTTTTCTAAATCGCTATATTCTCTCTCACACATTAACACCATTTCTAAGAACCTACTGAATGGTGTTTTATTTTAACAATATGAAGTGTACTTTTGGCTTCTAAAAGGATCTGCACAATATAAAGACCAAATTCAACTTATTACCTTACGGAATGGTTGTGCCATTTCTCTTAAGAAGTGTTTGGATAGCTGCACAGTTTCATCAATGGTTAAGTTCAAACTGCCATCACTTATATGCTCCTGAATCCAGCGAGGTAATTTTCCTCTTTTATCACTGCGGGAATAGCGCTGAGGTAAAATTAACATAAAAATATTAAAGCCTAAATATCCAACACATTGACATCTTAAAATGTTTAACATTAAATAGTAAGTAACAGCTTTCTATCAATAGCAAACTTTAAATACTACCTGGACTTTATTTTATTATTTACCTTCTAAATACAAATGCTTGGATATTGTTACCAAATTATAAGAAAAATATAAAGTAAGAAAAACAAAAAAGCCCCTTATTAAATGCAATATGATGTATCAAGACATGCTAGCAAAGAAATGTTAAAACATACTTAATAATGGTGTAAAGTTTTGCCAAATCAATATGTGGACAACAATACAGATAATATAGTATTACTATATTCATTATGAAAATATTTTACTTTTAATGTTACTGTATCAAAATGAAACACATTCCAACTTGCAGTTAACATGTTATTTAAATTGCACTGTGCATTTTAACCTACACATTGCTCTTAACAATGTCGGAACAAATAACAATTTTGCCAAAAAAATGAATCTGCTACTGTGTATTGTTATTGCTCTGAAGAATATCACACAATCATTTTCTCTACCAGCAGATTCCCATTCACAGTCAAGACCAGCATTATATGGAGCGCAAGAAACAACCTTAGATAGATACAGTGCAATTCTTTGGCTGGAATCACACAACACATGCAATCATATTCACTCACACTAAGGCAATTCAGAATTAACCATCAAGGTGATATAACTAATCTGGTAATATTGTAGTGGAAAGTATGTTCCAAAAGTTTAAAAAGTGAACTTGCCATCATTAACTTCACAAACGTTTAGTAGTTTAAAAGTAGTTGATGTTTAATGAAATGATATTCTATTTGCAATATAACTAGAGAGAAAACAGTAAAAACAACTTAGAAAAGACATGGGACATATTTAAATATCCGAAAATGTAGAATGCCCACATGGGGACTGGTGGTCTTTTGGCTTTGGAACCCCTGCAGATCTTTTTTTTTTTCTCAAGCTTATCTTGAGATTTTTAAAAAAAAATTTTTCCTGTCCTTACCAACAATCTGATCATACAATCGGACTTATCTTTAGAGACTCAAAACAAAATAAGGACTCCCACTTTTTTTGTTACTTGCATATCTATGTTAGATAAATGGCTACTAAGTAATTATTCTTATTCTAATTTTCTTTTCTTATTTTTCCTTTGTCATCTTGTAAAGCATTATGAGCTACATCCTTTGCATGAAAATGTGGTATACACTTAAATGTTGTTGTGGTTACATAGGATATAAATGCACATGCATACAAATGCACAGTTTATTAGGTATACTTATACTTCCCACATAGACTAGAATTATATTTTACATAGAGGCAATGCTAATTAAATCGCAATGGAAGGAACCAACAAAACCTGTAACTGTACAAGTCAGAGCAAGAATGGTCAAGACTAAAGTGGCTTTAATAAAACACAAGACTGTCAGCATAAAGTTACCAGGAACAGAAAATCTACTGAAGTTGTAATGCACAATAGTGACATGGGTTTGATGACAAACAGACTGTTGATTAACAATAGTATCCCTGAAGTCTACGAAAAAAGTCGTAATGTCAGGCCACCTTTAAGATGGTGAAAAACTTGAATTTGATATGAAATATGGTATTATTTATTGTGTGGTATAATTTTATCAAACTAATAAATGTGTGGTCACTTTGGTATCAACTCATATGCTCCTGAAATTGATAAAAAAAATTGTGCGTACTACTATTATAATAATAATTATTATTATTTTAAGAATAATGGACTTTGCTTTTTGTTTATGTTT
The DNA here is from genome assembly GCF_900747795.2 of Erpetoichthys calabaricus. Classification (NCBI taxonomy): domain Eukaryota; kingdom Metazoa; phylum Chordata; class Cladistia; order Polypteriformes; family Polypteridae; genus Erpetoichthys; species Erpetoichthys calabaricus. The sequence goes on along the minus strand of NC_041394.2, from coordinate 108,307,930 downwards.
TGAACTTGTAATTTATGGCATAATATAATAAATGACAACTCAATATTGTTGATGTCAAGAAGTCTGCAATCATGCTTTAAGTACTGGTTAAATGCCAGTATTGGCTATTGACCACAACCTTCTATACTTTGCTTCTCTGCATCTTGTGAAAGGAAAAACGGCAGCAAAGCAAAAACTGATGCAGCACTATAGTAATGCAAACAATGATGCCAGAAAACTTTAATCCATTTAAAGAAGCCAACTGCAACAGCTGTAACTTTTTAATTTTTTTTTTGCCCACTATCATGCTAGCATTTAAATTACCAATTAAAAGATAATAATATAGCTGAACTAACTGAAGAGTTGTGTCTCCTCACAGATTATCATCACTTTTTAGTGCATATTTAAAAAAAAATCAAGGATATCTCTTTATCAAGTGCAACAGTGATAGTAAGGATAACAGGTACATCAACAAAAGAATCCAGGAGCTATCCCCCATTGTCAGTTCTAAAGCAGTCTTTCTCTGGTATTGAAGTGTGAAATATATGAAAGCTTTTTAAAAGCCAAAATGTTCTGTGTGAGTAAGACATGCTGAAGAAAGTGTAACATGAATGAAGCTGGAAAGAACAGAGAAGAGAATGAGGATGTGTGCTGTGTCAGTGAGTAATCGGAAGATGCATACTGAGTTAACAGAAAGACTTGGTGTGGATGTGATAGTAATTGTACTGAGGAGAAACAATATAAGGTTGTTTAGGCTTGTGATGTGAAAGGCTAAGGAGAACTGGGTGATGGTGTGCACCAGGGAAGAGATGATAGGGATGAGGCTAGGAGTGAGGCCAAATAAGATGTGATTAGAAAATGGCCATTAAACCAGTAACGTTGCTGATAATGAAAAATGGGGTAATGACTAAACAGTGCAAACCTGAAATATCATAAAGATACTAAACTTTTAGGGATACTGAGAAGCCAGTAAAACACTTAAATTAAGCCTGGACAATTTTTACAACTGAGTAAAAGTGGAAAATGTAGATTAATGTAGGAAAGTGCCAGGTGTTACGTGTAGATAAAATGAACATGTAAGTATAACCAGAAAATGAGAGACAATGACCTACAGTGTTTATAGCATGTCTAATTATCATTCTGAAGGCAACGTGAAGAAGTATGTCTAAGGGCTAAAAAAAGAGGTGACTGCAAGTCAATTAGTACTGTACTTTTTGACAGTATGAATGCATTTGGTGCATTATATATAAATGTAGAAGCTGCATTTGTAATTATGTGGTTACATCAATTTAGCACACTATACAGTTGCACAAAATGACCCTCATGTCCCATCTTGTGGTAAATCAGGATAGTAGCAGAAGATTTCTTAGCAGTTAAAACCATTTACTACAGGTTTATTAAAAACTGAGATTAATCTTATAGATTAATTTGAGTAAACAAATACACAAATTTTTGTGTACACAAATCAATGGATATATATAAATTCACTCTTAACAAGTGAAAGTCAATCATTTTTGAAATTTTAATGAGATATAGTGCCTCTCACCTTGTCAGCAAATATCATAAGACCATAATCAGTCTTTCCACGAATGGCCCTTCCTACACATTGAGCAGCATGGCGCATAGCATCAAATGTCAAGAAATCATTTTCTCTGATCTGAAACTGATCCCTTAAATATTCCAGACGTGCCTGGCAATAGATTAGATGAATAGAGTTAATGTTAAAGCTAATTATGTTAAATGTTAAAGCTAAAAACTCATTAAATACTGTTAAGACTGCTGTTAATAAAATATCAGTTAGATGTAATTTTAGATATTGTACAGCTTTAAGAGAAGACATCACACAGCTTTTTAAGGTAGTAACAGTGGTTTTTGCTATTTGACATTTTAGCATAAATAATGTTTTCCACAATTACTATTTCATAAAACTCACCTTTAAAATGCGACTCTGTGTGTAAACATAAGGTACTCCAAACATTATCACTGCTCTTCCAAAATGATGTACTAAATCAGAAAAGACACAAATTGTGACTTATGCACAAAAGCAAAGAATAAAAGGACTTTAAGGGCAAAGTATAAATGACAATGTTATAAAGCTGTACTGTCTTTGAAAAAAATTTGCATAAAGAATAAATTTGGTATTTTGAAGTGATGGTTAGGTCTTCACAACATTAGCATGATGCTACTTGCATGAAAAATCTGTTTTGTTCACTGAAGTTATACAAGTGGAATCCTATTGTAATGAAACTCATGGGACCATAAAAATATTTCATAAAAATATTCTGTTATAACTAATATGGGGAAAATATGCATACTATTGTGACCGGGGTCGCTGGCAATTCATCATCTCTAATGGCAGTGGCATAAGGACAGCTCTGTAGCTGCTATGCTGAGTCTGGTAAGGGCAATGTACAGTAATCGGTTGTCCTCTGCAGGATAAAGCTTGCCACATAACGTGGTTGTTGCACAATGTATTTAGAACATTTAACACTGGAGTTTGACCTGCTCTTCCTTGTACTCTCCTGATCTCTCTTCTCTAGACCACATCTGCCACAACGGTGATTCTGAGCTGTTCTACTAATCTGAAGATGGGAGCTAAAGCAGGACGTTTGGCCTGTCATGGCTCCTATCTCATGTACTTGAGTGCTGAAATAACAGCTCCTATTTTGCATGAAGTCTTGAGACTGTACCTGCCTTCTCTATTCAGTAATAAAGTACTTTTATTTTCTTTGAAAACCTGGACTCGCCTTCCTGTCTCCCAAGCTTGACAATACCTGTATAAAAACAGCGATTCTTAAACTGCAAAAAATGTTTTATTTGAAAACATGACATCAGGCCCAATCGCGAACTTCTTGTGTCTGCCAAACGCTGCCAACTGAGCAGTCAGACTGCATTTAATGAAATTTGAACTGGAAAACTGGATTTTATAATAAGCACATTGAGTAAACCTGTTAACCTACCTGTATTATTGTAGCAATGTAGTATTGTAGTTCAAATAATTGATTAACAATAATATTATATTGCATTTGTATCGTTTAGAAATGAATGCGACCAGCCAATTAGCACTATTTTCTATGTGTGGCCCATATACCCCGCTGAGTTTAAAACCCCTGATGTAAAACATCTGTAATAATATTAATATTTTCCATTTTATTAAAATAGAGGATTTGTTGCTTTGAGTTTAACATTCTGTAAGTTCTGCAGTTCTGTACATTTTAAGGATTCTGTTCCAAGAATTGATTAGTGCACTGTATTATTGGAACAGAAATCACAAAATGGTATAGTATGCAGTTGTGCTCATACGTTTCTATACCTTGGCAGAATTTGTGAAATATTTATTTTTGTTTTTAAAATATAATTAATCATGCAGAAAGCTTTCATTTTAATTAGGGAGTGTACTTAGACGAAGCAATTTACCATCACAATGATAACTCAAATCATTCAAATGGGCCTGATGAAAAATTTGCATAACATTGAATGTTGGGGCTGATAATACACACACAAGTTGACACACACAGTTTCAAATTAAGGGTAATTAAGGGAGAGTGTCCACACCTGTAGCTTCTTTAATTGTAATCAGTGTCTGTGTATAAATAGTCAATTTACATTCATGTAGAGCTGCACTGACTTTGCTGGATACCAAGCCATAGGGAAAGCAAAAGAACTGTCAAAGGATCTGAAAGAAAAGGTTGTTGGATTGTATAAATTTAGGAAAAGGATATAAAAAGATATCCAGATATTTGAAAATACCTGTCAGTAGTGTTCAAATTCTGATAAAAAAGTGGAAAGTTAGGGGTTCTGTTGTTACCAAGCCATGGTCAGATAGACCAACCAATAGTTCAGCCACAACTGCCAGGATCATTTGTCGAGATGCCAATAAAAACCCATAAGCCTCTTCTGCGGAAATACAGGTTTCTCTGCAAACAAGTGGTGTTGCTGTTTCAAGATGCACAGTAAGGAGGTACTTGAACAAAAATAAGGGGCTGCACGGTCGAGTTTCAAGAAAAAAGCTTTTACTGTGCCACCACCACAAAACAGCCCACTTATAATATACCAAGCAGCATCTAGACAATCCTCAAAACTCCTTTGGAGTGATGACACCAAAATTGAACCTTATGGTCACAACCATAAACGCAAGGCCCAGGACAAAAAGTACACCACACCTACTGTATAGCATTGAGGTGGACCGCCACTTCCCCCAGGAAAGCAAACTCAATCAGTGTCAGGTGCCCATTCAATGTAATACGAACCACAGCATAGAGAGAAGTGTGTACATTGTAACAGGTACTCGTCATAAATGTAGGAAGGACGGTCCTTAGGTGTGTGGGAACTGTTAACATTTGAATTTAATGATTGCATATAGCGTGAAACTGACCTCTCTGTACTATTCTTTCCTCTGCATGTCCTGGAATACTAAAGAAACACTACCATGCACCAAAATGTGGAGACTGGGCAAGATTGGGGGAAAAAACACAGTCACTGATTACAACCGCAAGAAAGCAAGCGAATGAATAAGAATAATATGAATAATGTTGCATCAGTGCCACAATGTTTTCCAAAATGTACTATACAGGTCATTAAATGAATTATTCCAAATATCTGTATACAGTAATCCCTCCTCCATTGCGGGGGTTGCGTTCCAGAGCCACCCGCGAAATAAGAAAATCCGCGAAGTAGAAACCATATGTTTATATGGTTATTTTTATATTGTCATGCTTGGGTCACAGATTTGTGCAGAAACACAGGAGGTTGTAGAGAGACAGGAACATTATTCAAACACTGCAAACAAACATTTGTCTCTTTTTCAAAAGTTTAAACTGTGCTCCATGACAAGACAGAGATGACAATTCCATCTCACAATTAAAAGAATGCAAACATATCTTCCTCTTCAAAGGAGTGCGCGTCAGGAGCAGATAATGTCACATAGATAGAGAAAAGCAAACAAATCAATAGGGCTGTTTGGCTTTTAAGTATGCGAAGCACCGCGGCACAAAGCTGTTGAAGGCGGCAGCTCACACCCCCTCCGTCAGGAGCAGAGAAAGAGAGAGAGAGAGAGAGAGAGATAGAGAGAGACAGAGTTTGTTTTTCAATCAAAAATCAATACGTGCCCTTCAAGCTTTTAAGTATGCGAAGCACCGTGCAGCATGTCGTTTCAGGAAGCAGCTGCACAAAAGATAGCAACGTGAAGATAATCTTTCAGCATTTTTAGACGAGCGTCCGTATCGTCTAGGTGTGCGAACAGCCCCCCTGCTCAATCCCCCTACGTCAGGATCAGAGAAAGTCAGCGCAAGAGAGAGAGAAAAGTAAGCTGAGTAGCTTCTCAGCCATCTGCCAATAGCGTCCCTTGTATGAAATCAACTGGGCAAACCAACTGAGGAAGCATGTACCAGAAATTAAAAGACCCATTGTCCGCAGAAATCCGCGAACCAGCAAAAAATCCGCGATATATATTTAAATATGCTTACATATAAAATCCGCGATGGAGTGAAGCCACGAAAGGCGAAGCGCGATATAGCGAGGGATCACTGTATACCTATGTCTGTTTTTTGTCAGTGCAGCTTTGACATCATGGACCATAAGGAGCATACTAATTCAGCGTGAGTAGGAACACTCAATAAAAAAAATTCAAGTGACAATGAGATACCAAGAAGGCAGATTCAACAGTGTTTGTGTATCAGCTTTTATCCCTCCAGATCAGAGAATTTCCAGTTCCATTTTCTCAAAACATTCAAAACATCACTCACATCTACAGCTATTCCCAGTATCAAATAAAAACTAACAGCGTCACATCTGGAGTGGTTTGGGTGAAGGATGGGGTTGTTTCGTGATCGTGACTGAGGGAATAAAAATGAAAAACAAAACGCTTTTACA